>NC_081560.1:50835551-51135551 GCF_022355385.1 Mustela nigripes
CCCAGGACGCTGGGATCATGACCT
Organism: Mustela nigripes; assembly: GCF_022355385.1. NCBI lineage: Eukaryota > Metazoa > Chordata > Mammalia > Carnivora > Mustelidae > Mustela > Mustela nigripes. Next base: position 50,835,576 of record NC_081560.1, read on the forward strand.
GAGCCGAAGGCAGCTGCTTAACCAACTGAGCCACCCAGGCGTCCCTCTTTCTTTCTTTTAATTTAAATGCCAGTTTATTAACATACAGTGTAATATTAGTTTCAGGTGTACAATTTAGTGATTCCACACTTGCATATAATACTCGGTGCTCTTCACAACAAGTGCCCTCCTTAACCCCCATCACCTATGTAACCCCCCCCCCCCCCCCCACCTCCCTGCTGGTAACCATCAGTTTGTTCTCTACAGTGAAGGGTGTGTTTCTTGGTTTCCCTCTTTCTTCCCTTAGGATCATTTGTTCAGTTTCTTAAATTCCACATATGAGTAAAATCACATGGTATTTGTTTTTCTCAGGCTTATTTCACTTCTCATTATACTCTCTAACTCCAATCACGTCATTGCAAATGGCAAGATTTCATTCTTTTTATGACCGAGTAATATTCCATTTCATACACCTATGTGTGCACACACAACCCCTCCACATCTTTTTTTTTTTTAATTTCTTTTCAGCGTAACAGTATTCATTGTTTTTGCACCACACCCAGTGCTCCATGTAATACATGCCCTCCCTAAAACCCACCACCTGGTTCCCCCAACCTCCCATCCCTCGCCCCTTCACAACCCTCAGGTTGTTTTTCAGAGTCCATAGTCTCTCATGGTTCACCTCCCCTTCCAATTTCCCTCAACTCCCTTCTCCTCTCCATCTCCCCATGTCCTCTATATTATTTGTTATGCTCCACAAATAAGTGAAACCATATGATAATTGACTCTCTCTGCTTGACTTATTTCACTCAGCATAATCTCTTCCAGTCCTGTCCATGTTGCTACAAAAGTTGGGTATTCATCCTTTCTGACGGAGGCATAATACTCCATAGTGTATATGGACCACATCTTCATTATCCATTCATCCGTTGAAGGGCATCTTGGCTCTTTCCACAGTTTGGTGACTGTGGCCATTGCTGCTATAAACATTGGAGTACAGATGGCCCTTCTTTTCATGACATCTGTATCTTTGGGGTAAATACCCGGTAGTGCAATTGCAGGGTCATAGGGAAACTCTATTTTTAATTTCTTGAGGAATCTCCACACTGTTCTCCAAAGTGGCTGCACCAACCTGCCTTCCTACCAACAGTATAAGAGGGTTCCCCTTTCTCCACATCCTCTCCAACACACGTTGTTTCCTGTCTTGCTAATTTTGGCCATTCTAACTGGTGTAAGGTGATATCTCAATGTGGTTTTAATTTGAATCTCCCTAATGGCTAGTGATGATGAACATTTTTTCATGTGTCTGATAGCCATTTGTATGTCTTCATTGGAGAAGTGTTTGTTCATATCTTCTGCCCATTTTTTGATATGATTATCTGTTTTGAGTGTGTTGAGTTTGAGATGTTCTTTATAGATCCTGGATATCAACCTTTTGTCTGTACTGTCATTTGCAATATCTTCTCCCATTCCGTTGGTTGCCTCTTTGTTTTGTTGACTGTTTCCTTGGCTGTGCAGAAGCTTTTGATCTTGATGAAGTCCCAAAAGTTCATTTTCGCTTTTGTTTCCTTTGCCTTTGGAGACATATCTTGAAAGAAGTTGCTGTGGCTGATATCAAAGAGGTTACTGCCTATGTTCTCCTCTAGGATTCTGATGGATTCCTGTCTCACGTTGAGGTCTTTTACCCATTTTGAGTTTATCTTTGTGCACGGTGTAAGAGAATGGTCAAGTTTCATTCTTCTAGATATAGCTGTCCAGTTTTCCCAGCACCTTTTATTGAAGAGACTCTTTTTCCCACTGTATATTTTTTCCTGCTTTGTCGAAGATTATTTGACCATAGAGTTGAGGGTCCATATCTGGGCTCTCTACTCTGTTCCACTGGTCTATGTGTCTGTTTTTATGCCAGTACCATGCTGTCTTGGTGATCACAGCTTTGTAGTAAATCTTGAAATCAGGTAACGAGATGCTGCCAGTTTTATTTTTGTTTTTCAACATTTCCTTAGCAATTTGGGGTCTCTTCTGATTCCATACAAATTTTAGGATTATTTGCTCCAGCTCTTTGAAAAATACCAGTGGAATTTTGATCAGAATGGCTTTAAAAGTATATATTGCTCTAGGCAGTATAGACATTTTAACAATGTTTATTCTTCCGATCCAAAAGCATGGAATGGTCTTCCATCTTTTTGTGTCTTCTTCAATTTCTTTCATGAGTGTTCTGTAGTTCCTCGAGTACAGATCCTTTACCTCTTTTGTTAGGTTTATTCCCAGGTATCTTATGGTGCTATAGTAAATGGAATCTATTCTCTAATTTCCCTTTCTGTATTTTCATTGTTAGTGTATAAGAAGGCCACTGATTTCTGTACATTGACTTTGTATCCTGCCACGTTACTGAATTGCTGTATGAGTATTCATAGTTTGGGGGTGGAGTCTTTTGGGTTTTCCATATAAAGAATCATGTCATCTGCAAAGAGAGAGAGTTTGACTTCTTCATTGCCAATTTGGATACCTTTTATTTCTCTTTGTTGTCTGATTGCTGTTGCTAGGACTTCTAATACTATGTTGAACAAGAGTGGTGAGAGTAGGCATCCTTGTCGTGTTCCTGATCTCAACGGGAAGGCTGCGAGCTTATTCCCATTGAGGATGATATTTGCTGTGGGTCTTTCATAGATAGATTTGATGAAGTTCAGGAATGTTCCCTCTATCCCTATACTTTGAAGTGTTTTAATCAGGAATGGATGCTGGACTTTGTCAAATGCTTTTTCTGCATCAATTGAGAGGACCATGTGGTTATTCTCTTTTCTCTTATTGATTTGTTCTATCACATTGATTTGCAAATGTTGAACCATCCTTGTCACCCAGGGATAAATCCAATCTGGTCATGGTGGATAATATTTTTAATGTGCTGTTGAATCCTGTTTGCTAGGATCTTGTTGAGAATCTTAGCATCCATATTCATCAGTGATATTGTTCTGAAATTCTCCTTTTTGATGTGGTCTTTGCCTGGTTTGGGGATCAGGGTAATACCGGCTTCATAAAAAGAGTCTGGAAGTTTTCCTTCTGCTTCAATTTTTTGAAACAGCTTCAGGAGAATAGGGTGTTATTTCTTCTTTGAAAGTTTGGTAGGATTCCCCAGGGAATCCATCAGGTCCTGGGCTCTTGTTTTTTGGGAGGTTTTTGATCACTGCTTCAATCTCGTTACTAGATATGTGGTCTATCTCCCACATCTTCTTAATCCATTCATCAGTCAGTGGACATTTGGGCTCTTTCTATAATGTGGCTATTGTTGATAATGCTGCCATAAATATTGGGGTGCATGTAACCCTTCAAATTAGTATTTTTGTATTCTTTGGGTTAATACCTAGTAGTGCAATTGCTGCATTGTAGGGTAGTTCTATTTTTAGCTTTTTGAGGAAACTCCATACTGTTTTCCAGAGTGACTGCACCAGTTTGCATTTCCACCTACCGTACAAGGGGTTCCCGTTTCTTCACATCCTCACCAACACCTGTAGTTTCTTATGTTGTTGATTTTAACCATTCTGACAGGTGTGAAGTGATATCTTATTGTGGTTTTGATTGCACTCCCTGATGGTGAGTGATTTTGAGCATCTTTTCATATGTCTGTTGGCCATCTGTATGTCTTCTTTGGAGAAGTCTATTCATGTGTTCTGCTCATTTTAAAATTAGATTATTTGGGGTGGTGTTGAGTTTTGTATGTTCTTTATATATTTTGGATACTAATAACCTTTTATCAGGTATGTCATTTGCAAATATCTTCTCCCATTCCATAGGTTGCCTTTTAGATTTGTTGATTGTCTACTCTGCTGTTCAGAAGCTTTTTATTTTGATGAAGTCCAAATAGTTTATTTTTGCCTTTGTTTCCCTTGTCTCAGGGGACATATCTAGTAAGAAGGTGCTGTGGCTGGTGTCAAAGAGGTAACTGCCTGTGTTTTCCTCTAGGATTTTCATGGCTTCTTTCTCATATTTAGGTCTTTAACCCATTTTGAATTTATTTTTCTGTATGGTTTAAGAAAGTGGCCCAGTTTCATTCTTCTGCATGAGCTGTCCAGTTTTCCCAACACCATCTGTTGAAGAGACTGTCTTTCCTATTGGATATCCTTTCCTGATTTGTTAAAGATTAATTGACCCTATAGTTGTGTGCTCATTTCTGGGTTTCCTGTTCTGTTTTATTGATCTCTGTGTCTATTTTTGTGCCATGCACTGTGATTTCTAATGCTCAAGATAAGTTCTCCAAATTTCCTACTGCCATCCAAATGGTATATGATGTGATATAACATATCATATACATTTGCCAATTTTCCTAGAAGATTATGTCTATCAATCCATCCATTTATTCATCTCCTAGGCAAATTGGTTTCTTAGTCAAAGATTATTTTCAGGGCCCTTGGTGTGTATATTTTTGTCTCCTCCAAAGTCCCCATCACACAGTTGTCTATTCTGCCTCCTCTTTGCTGTTTGTTTTCATTACCTCCCATGTCAGATCCTGAATGCCTGTACCTTTAATAGTTAAAAATTATTATTGTGCTTTTTTACACTTTAAAACTATTTTTATTATACTTTACAGTTTTAGAAGATGTCACATGATAAATTTTTAAAAAATCAGTTGATTTATTATAAATTTAAAGTCAAACATGTTTTCTGTTTGTATTCAGTGTTCTCTAAGTCTTTATAAAGAATTTCTAGATGTGGTAAACAAATAAGGAATATTAGGAGCCTTAGAGACTAACTCCAGCTGCTATAAATCAGTGTACTACTTAAGTGGTAGTCTACCTTGCCATCTCATAGGAGATTCTGAATTGGAAAATAGTTAGGGGCCAAGTTAGGCACCAGAGGTATTTAAATGCTAAAATGAGTAATAAGGAAGGGTATATAACATTTGTGCTATAATAAAATACAAAAATTTGTAGAAAATTAGGAAAGAAGACTAATGAGTATATTTATAGATTTTGATCATAAGCGCCATATGTAACGGGAAGGCATTAGCATATAATCTTGAGAGAGACAAAATATTTGTGTACAGTGCTTTCTTAGAAAGAGTGTGCGTATTTTGGGGGCAGAAATTACCATTCGCCATTAATTTCTTTTGTTGTCTAAATTTAATAAAGTAATACTCTGGAAACATTGTTAAAGAGACCTTAGTGCTCACCTGATTCCATCCTTTCATTTTGCAGCTGAAATAACCGGGGTCCAGAAAAATTAAGGACTTGTTCAGATCACTCAATGAATAGGGTAGAATCTAGAAGTTGAAAAAGACTTATTATTTCTGAACATTCTCATGAGTCAAAATTCATGAGGTGGCCCATTCCACATTTGATTAATTCATTAATGTGTACCCTCTTTCAACTTTTGGAGCCCAATCATTAGAACTCAGAGATCTTACCTACTAATAAGAAAAACTGATCTTTTCTGGTGGTTCTGTCCCTTTCATTGAGTAATCTCTTTGGTCAGTCGGTTTTAATTTTTTTTTGTGAGGGTACACATTTTTGTACACTACAAGATCATATAGTATTTTATAAGAACTCTATAACATTATTCCTCTTCTCCTTATATACCTTGGTTTTCTTTCATATAATAGTTGAAAAAAAAAGCAAGATAACCACCCTCTTTTATAAGCATCAAAAATACTTAGAGATAAATTAAAGATAAGAAGTATACAACTTAAATGGTGAAAACTGCAATTTTCATACTATTGAAATAAATTAAAGAAGACCTAAATAAGTGGAAAGACAGCCCATGTTCTTTGAGGAAAAGACAATATTATTAAGATGCCAGTATTCCCAAACTGATCTGCAGTTCTATAATCATTCCTCCCACAATTCAAGATGACCTTTTACAGAAATGAAAGCTGATCTTAAAATATACATGAAAATGCAAGGGACCCGGAATATCCAAAACAATCCTGAAAAAGGAGAACCAAGTTGAAAAACTCACATTCCTTGGTTTTAAAACTTACTACAAAGCTACATAATCAAGACACTGTGGTACTGGCATAGTGATAGATAAATAGATTAATGGAATAGAATTGAGATACTGACAACCCCTCACATTTATGGTCAATTTCAACAAGGGTACCAAGATAGTCCAATGGTGAAAAATAATCCTTTCAACAAATGGTTCTGGGAAAACTGGATATCCATATGTAAAAGGATGAAGTTGTACATCTTCCTTACACTGTGCACAAAAATTAACTCAAAATGGATCAAAGACCTAAATGTCAAGTTAAAAAAAATATAAAAATAAAAAGCTCTTAGGAAATTTAGGGTTAAAACTCAAGTCAAGCTTAGATATGACACCAAAACCACAAGTGACAAAAGAAGAAAATAGGTAAATTGGACTCCATCACAATTAAAATCTTTCATACTTCAAGGATACCATCAAGAAAGTGAAAAGAATGGAAGAAAACATTTGCCATTAATGTAGCTGATAAGGGATTTGTATTCAGAATAAAGAACTCTTATATCTCAATAATACAAAAAAACCTACCAGATTGAATGATTGGCAATGAATCTGAATAGATATTTCTCTCAAAAGAAATGCAAATGGCCAATAAATTAAAAGATATTCCACATTGTTAGCCATCAGGAGAGAACACCAATCAAAACCATAAGACACCACTGCATACTTACTAGGATGGCTATAATCAAAAGACAACCAACACCAAATGTTGGTGAGGATGTGGAAAAATTGGAACTCTCAGACATTGCTGGTGGGAATGTAACCCTCATACAGTGCTGGGGGATGGTGTCACCACTTTGAAAAAGTCTGGAAGTTGCTCAAAAGGTTAAGCATGAAGTCACCATATTATTCAGCAATTCTACTCCTAGTTATATATCTAAGAGATATTAAAATCATATATTCACATTAAAATGTATACACAAGTGTTCAGAGAAGCGCTGTTCATAATAGCCAAAAAGTAGAACCACCCAACTGTCTATAAACTGATAAATGGACAAATATAATGTGGTATATCCATACAGTGGAATATTATTCAACAATAAAAAGAATGAAGTACTGATACATGCTACTACATGGATGGACTTTGAAACACACTAAATGAAAGCAGCCAGGCACAAAAAAAAACCACATATTATGATTCAATTTATATGAAACGCCCAGAATGGGCAAATCTGCAGAGACAGAAAGTCAATTAATTGTTCCCTAGGAATGTGGGATTGGGGCTTAGTGAGGAATGGCTGCTAATCTATACAGGGTTGTGTGTAAGGTGATGAAAATGGTCTCAAATTTTAATGTGGTAATTGTTGCACAACTCTATGAAAATACTGAAACCTTCAAATTATATACTTTAAGCAGATGAATTGTATGGTTTGTGAATTATATCTCGATAAAACTGTTACTTTATCTGTATAGGGTATATAAACACGTGTATATATATATGCTTTATATATTTTTAATTACACAAATTATATTTTATATTAAAAATGGATATATAGTAAATTACAGTAAAAAATGTTCTCTAAACAGCAACCATGTTCTTCTGGATAGTCCTATGAATATAAAGACTATAGATCCCAGCCCTTCCTGCCTTTGGAATGCACAGTGTTGTGAGTAGATTCCTGGCTTCCTATGGGAGTCGTGGGGGAAGCCACATCCAAGGGAGACCTGTGGCTGCTGTGGCCCAGCAGACCTCGCAGTCTCTGGCCAAGGGTGAGTCTGACTCAGCATTCACTTTGCAATGTCTTACTTCCCTCCTTTACTCCTTCATCTGTACAATATTGAAATATAGGCTTCCCTTGCTATCTGAAAGCTTGCTTAACACTATTTTGCTTTTACAGAAGAACATTAGGCCCCCCCCTTTTTTTTCCTAATTTAAAGGAATACCAAGAGGATTTTTGCTTTTATAAAATGGTAATTACCTCTTCATTTTAGCCACTTTGGCCTATGAAAGGCTTCATAGAAACACTCCACTTTTGGATAGCGGAGGAAACCTGTATATAAAGTGGCTAAGTTCATCATAAAGTTGGAAAAAAACAACTAAAAAGCTATGCTGAATTCCATGATTCTCAGCAGGTAAACCATGGGTAAAATTTTTGAAAAAGTAAGAATTTATTCTTCTCTCCTGGCTTGTTTTCTTCACAGCTGAAGGCCTTTAGCCCCTTTGGGTCAATTGTGACTTTAAACCTTGAGTCATGAACAGATGAAAAAGATTATTCAATGTTTATTCGTCATTTAGATCTAAATTGAAAGATCTATCACATTCGAACCCTGATCATTTGTGGTATTACATCCGTAATACTGTTTCATTCATGGTTACAGAAGTGCAGCCTGAGCACTGTGCTTGAGTTAAAGATCCACCGGGGCCAAGGTTAGGCCCAACCCCCACTCTCAGAGACCATCCAACTCAGTGTGGGAGACAGACATTATAGAAGTCATTGTGAAGAGAATTTGCTAGATGCTCTGGAAACAAAAGCATCTTATATGAGGAGGTAACATTTATGTGGAGTAGTCAGGCGAAGGTAGGAAGGGGGTGTGGGCATGGTAAAGGTGAGGTGGCATTGGCTGGAGGGTAGAGTGTTGTAAGCAGGGCAAGAGCACGCAAGAAGTTTCTAGTGGAGAGAAGCCTAAAAGGAGAACTTGATAAGTCTAGTTGCGAGGGCTGAGGAGAAAGGGTGTAAGATGAGACCAGTGAATTGGTCAGGCAGGGCTTTAAAGGCTGGGGTGAGAGGTTCAGACTTAATTGTAGGGCAAATGGAAAACCATTGAAAAGTTTTAGGCAGCGGGGTTGTGATCAGATTTTTAAAGAGATCCCTGCGGCTGGCTACTGTGTGAAAAACTTCGCAAACTGCATATCATGACAAAAAATGTTTTAATTCAATTACGCATCTTCACTGTGAAATTTTCTTAATTTCCAATAGTCAGAGGAAGCTTAGATCTCTTTTGTGAGAAATGACAACTAAAATGCCATCTTCAGCTGATCCTATTTAATCACCGGGTTATTCAAGGACAAAGCATAGAAAGTTCATTTTCAGCAGTATTTTTTTCTCGTTCCAGACATTTGAATTTTGAAATCCAATAAAAACACGAACAAAGGCACTTTTAAATTTCTAAGACAAATACCACAAAAGCAAATGAATGGAGTATCAAAGATATTATTTGAAGCCCAGCGAGTAGAGTGGGCAGTGGATGACAGGGTTTGTGGGTGTTGGTATGCTGAAAATCCAAGCACTTCTCTGTTGGCTTTGAGATCAACTGAGCAGGACTTCATGCTCAGTCCTAGGGGCTGTGGGGCAACACCCCAGAAAATCACCAGTTCTGGGAAAATGCAAAATTAGAGTCATGTTTAGAAGAGATCAATTTCTCTCAGTGGCTTAAAGACATGACTCCTGAATTCCACTCTTTTCATTAATTCAATGACTACTTACTGAAAAGGTCATTTTGTGTAAAGAACAGTACCAAGTGCTAAGGGATATAGGCAATGATGAGGAGAAACCGTTGGCTGTGGACAGTTGATCTGTTCCATATCAATAACTTCTTATTACAGGGAAGTCCCACAGTTTATTCAGAAGACTTAAAAGAACAGATCAAATCTTATTCTCCTAAAAAAAACAATATTCTTCCTAAGTTATTTATATAACAATTAGTCTAAAACTCCAGTAAGCTGTATTCTCAGAAGTGAAATTTAAGACATATAGTATGAAAGATTTATTCGTGAGACAATCAAATATTTGAAATCACAACAATCCATGGAAATTTTAGAATGCATTGCCATTTATCTGCATCCCTGAATTATTAGCATTATCAAAGGACTGTTGTGATTTGTTAAAGACAGGACACATATCCATCCATCCATCAATCATCCCAACACCTCCTGCTTCCAAGAAACCAAGTGACGCATTCTATATGTGGAAACTGATTTTCACTCTTTTTCAACTTATGTAATTATTATTTTTTAGTAATCTCTATAATGGGGGCTCAAACTCATGACCTGGGGAGCAAGAGTCACATGCTCCACCAACTGAGCCAGGAGTCTCCCATACAATTTATATTATTATTTCCATTCCATTGTAGTCTCTTTGGGAAGAGTTGGTTAAGATTTGTGTTTGCTGCCAGTCAAATTCTGCCCCTTTCCTTACCTTTTCCTCATGTCTGAACTACAGTAAAGAATAAGACAAGAATAGGAGTTTCAACATAAGGAAAAAAAAGGATCACAGAAATATATGACCTTTAGGGATGACTGGGTGGCTCAGTGGTTAAGTGTCTGCCTTCAGCTCAGGTCATGATCTCAGGGTCCTGGGATCAAGTCCCACATCAGGCCACCCACTCATTGGGGAGTCTGCCTTTCCTTTTGCCCCTTACCCCGCTCTTGTGCTCTCTCTCCTGTCTCTCTCTCTCAAATAAACAAATAAAATCATTGAAAAAAAGAATATATAACCTTTAATCAACACCGCAATCATGTATTTTTAAAAATAAGATTATAACTGACAAATGCCAAAAAATTCAGTCACTTGTATTTTTTCTTTATATAAACAAAAGTTGAAAACTTAGTTGAAATGGAAGATGATTAAGATTTGATAGAGAATAATTTCTTTAAATAAGTGACTAAATCTCAATATTTATTCAAGATATTCATTTAATTCAAAGCATCCCTTGATCAAACCTTATTTTAACAATATTGGGCCTCCATATCTTCCTGATCTGCAGACTTTCTTTTTTTTCTTTAAATGGGAATTTTAAAAGAAATTCCAGATTTATCATATTAGGGTGCTGAGGCTAATTTCTTTTTGCTCTGAGTTGGACTTTCATATTTGGAAAAGTTATTCCTTTTTTTCTTTTTTTTTTTTTTTTAATAGCAAACACTTAGCAGGTACTTATTAGGTGCCAAGCATGGCTTTAGATTCTGAAAAGTTATAAAGTCATAGCTTTTGTCTTCAGAAGCTTCCTTTTTAGTGAGGGAGGTAACATGCTAAAAGAAAAAAGAGAGAGAGAGCCAGTAAAGGTGTGGAAAGCGCTAACAGATAATGAAAGCAGAGCAGGAACTCTGAAGACAGTGTCTTGAACAGGTAGCCCTGAGCTGGAACCCTTACTGGAAAAAAAGAGTTTGTGAGGTAAAGGAGGAAAGGGGAAATATTTCAGGCAGAAGAAACAGTGTGGGCAAGCGTTCATGAAAAGGCTTAGTGTGTTGGAGAATATTGGCCTGAGCACTGGGCTCTGAGGGTGAACACACATGGTAAATAATACAAGACAGTAAGTGAAAAGTCACAACACTCCACTGAATTCTTCCAGACTTGTTACGCATATCCAAAGGATCTACCTACCTACCTACCTTTGTTCCCACCTACCTGCTATGTATGTATGTACGTATCTATCTACCATCTTTCTCTTCTAGTGATATCTCACTCTACCTATTCTGCAACCTACCTTTTCTCAACTATGTCTTGAATACAAATCAGCAGATGGAGATCTATTTCATTATTTTTAGCACCACATCCCACATGATGCCTATGTATCTAAACTGATTTAACCATTCCTTTGTTGACCAACATTTAGGACATTGCTCTTCTTTGCTATTGCGAATGATGTTGCCTCAAACAGCCCTAGGCATCTGTTTGAACGGCTTTAAGGGAATATACCTGCAGGATAGACTGATGGTTACAGGGTGTGGCAAAGATTTGACTGATACTGCCAAATGGCCTTTAAGTATAGGAGGGTAAGAAACAACATTATTTTTCTATTTTTTTCCCGTCCACCTTTTGTGTGTTGTCGCCATACATTTTACTTGTACAAATGGGTTAAAGCCATGCTTCACTGTTATCATTTTTGTTTAAACAGTTTATATCTTTTGAAGAAATTTTAATAATAAAACAGTCTTTTATATTTACCCACATAGTTCCCATTTTGGATCTCCTCATTCCATTGTATTTTAGCATGATACCATTTTCTGTCTGAGGATTTTCATTACTTTTCTTATACTTAATTAATTACTGCTGCTGCTGATTAATTCTTTTAGCTTTTGTGTCTTTTGCATGTCTAAAACAGCCTCTAATTTGCCTTCATTTTTGAAAGTTATTTTCCCTGGGTATAGAGTTCTGGGTTAATAATATTTTTCTTTCAGTATTTTCAATATTCTTCTACTCCCTTCCACTAGCATTTTTTCCCAGTGACATATCTGCTGTCATACTAAATTTTCTTCTTCTGCACGGAACATCTCTTCTTTCTCTGGCTGATATTAAGATTTTTTTCTTTGCTGGTTTTGAACAACTTTATTATGATATACCTTTTTGTAACTTAATTTATCTTTCTTGTGTTTGGGGTTAGTTGGCATTAGATTTGTGGGTTTATACTTTTCATCAAATTTGAAAAAATTTTGATCGTTGTTCCAACAAATATTTTCCTGCCTCTCCCCACTCTTTGGAGGACTCCTGTCTTGTGTATGCTTCACCCTTTGAAGTTGGCCCACAGTTCTCTAATGCTCTGTTTATTTTTCTGATTCTTTTTTTCTTTCAGTATATTTAAGAAAGTTTCTATTGCTTTGTCTTCAAATTCACTAATATTTTTCTTCCTATTAATCTCACCCAATGTATTTTTATTCCTACCTACTGGAGTCTTCATCTTCAATTCTGATGTGGGTTTTTTTTTTTTTTTTTTGTCTTCTAGGTCTCTAACTTTTTAAATATATGGAATATATTTACATAATAACTGCTTTATTGTCTTTAGTTGCCAATTCTAACACTATTACATTAAAAAAAAAAGAAGAAGATTTTACTTACTTATTTAAGAGAGAGACAGAGAGAGCATGAGCAGGGGGAGGGGCAGAAGGACAGGGAAAGCTACCTCCTTGAGCGGAGAGCATGATGCCAGGCTGGATCCTGGGACCTTGAGATTATGACCTGAGCTAAAGTCAGACGTTTAACAGACTGAGCCACCCAGGCGTCCCCTAATATTCAGCAGTGTGATTAATTTATCTCCACTTTATAAGTCTTATTTTCTTGCTTTTTAATGTGCCTGCTGAATTTTTCACTGGATTCTAGTCCTTGTGAATCTTAACTTGCTGGGTGCTGAATATTTTTGTATTCACACTGGGATTTGTTCTGGAATGCAGATAAATTACTTGGAAACAGTCTGATCCTTTTGGGTCTTTTAAGATTTGTTAGGTGGGACCAGAGCAATGTTCATTCAAAGATGAATTCCCTATTAGTGAGGCAAGACTCTTGAGTATTACACCAGGTCATGTGAATCAGTCTGGCTGGTAGGACAGTCCCTGGGTGAGTGCAAGGCAGTGTCCACTTCAGTCCTTCTGGGGTTCTTTCCCTGGCCTCTGGTGTTTTCCTCACATGCATGTGCTGTTCAGTACTTAGCTAAAGACTGAACAGGGACCTCCCTCTGCAGATTTCTGGGGTTCTGTCTGTATGCAGCTTTTGCCTTCTCATTCTATCCTACAAATTCTAGATGCCTTAGTTTCCCTGGACTCTCTCTCTGCTCCATCTTTTCAATTCAGGGAGCTCCCTAGGTCCTGCCTGAGTCCTCCTCCCTGTGCCACAGCCTGGAAACTCTCTCTCCAGGCTGAAGCTGGACAATCATGTGGCTCATCTCATTTTTCTGTCTCCTTCTCAGGAATCAATCTTCCCATTGACTGATGTCTAGTGTCATACAAATCGCTATTTCCTATAGCTTGTTTGGTTTTCATTGTTTCAGTGTGAGGACAAATCTGGTCATTGTTAATCCATTTGGTTGGAAGCAGAAGTCAAGCCCACACTGAAATTTTACTTTTCTTGGGTCCTCGTCAGGTTGAGATATTCCCCCACCCTCCCACCCCAATATCAGTTTGTAGCTTTAGTTTCTCCTATGAATTGTTCATTGTTGTTGCTCATTTTTATTGGAAATTTAATATTTTTTCTTATCAGTTTGTTTGAGCACTTTATGTATTCTTTCTTGGCCCACATTATTCAGTGCAGACAATGAGACAACAACTTGCCATTAGAAATTTATTTTGCTATGGAAGCCTCACATGAAGGGTTATATAAATCAGTGTTTGGTTCTTACTCATTTCTTGGCCCTAGTTCACTTGAAAGAGAGTACAATTCCCTCTCATTGGACAGAGCCGTTCACTACAGCACCAGTAATTCACAAGAGAGAGAAAAAAAAAAATCCCACCCCCATCAACCTACCTCTGCTCAGAAGGTGTACCAGGTTCTCTGCAGGGGCTCTGGGAAATGCAGAGTTTGAGGAAGTCCTGGAGGTAATTTTAATAAACCTGATTAACTTGGGTGCCTCCTGTCTGTTAAGATACACTGTGTAAATACCAATTAGTAGAGTAGGGATTCCTCATTAGGACCCAGGAAGGTCGCCATGGAAGTGTTTAAGCCTCTGCCTTTGGCTCAGGTTATGATCCCAGGGTCCTGGGATGGAGCCCCACATCGGGCTCTCTGCTCAGTGGGGAGCCTGATTCCCCCTCTTTCTCTCTGTCTGCCTCTCTGCCTACTTGTGATCTCTGTCAAATAGATAAATAAATCTTAAAAAAATAAAAAGCTGACAGATAAATGTGAGTATCAATTCTTTGCTTTTACCTGGCTTTATATCAACTGAGTATTGTACTGGCTACCTCACACTAATCAGAGACAGATGGGAGTATATACATATTGCAGAGCTGATGAGCAGAAAATCAGGAATAAATTCATTTTAGTTAACAGCAGCAGTTTATTTGATATTGTCTTATAGAAATTGCCTCTGAAAACATGCAATCCCTGAAGGAAAATAATAAATAAATGTGTTCTTGCTGGTGACAAAGCTGAAAACTACCATATAGGCCACATCCTTGGCTTTCTTAAGCACAGAATTGTATCTGGAGTCACATTCTCCAGCAGTCCCAACTTTTGAGAAGCAAACCTAATTAGATGGAAGGAGAATCAAGAACAATCCTTTTCTTGTAAAGACCTGGGAATTTCTTAGATTCCCTTTTTCTTACTTGCAAAGTCATGTCACAAACAACCTGCATTTCATTCCTTTCCCAGACATTGGGTTCCAAATCTTCTTGCCAGAAAAAATCTCCACAGTCTTGTCCTGCTGGACTTTTCAAAAGCATCTCACAGGCAGAGTGAAGCTTCTCACATTTCTAAAATATCTAAGTTGCATAAAGTGGTCAAGCATTTTTAGGTCTGGGGAACACATGTTTTGTATTAAATATGTGTGTGTGTGTGTGTGTGTGTGTGTTGTAAAAGACACAAAATGTAAAATTTATCATTGTAACCATTTTAAAGTATACAATCCAGTGCCAGTAAGTACATTCACAACATTGTGCAACCATTGCTACTATCTAGTTCTAGAAGGTTTTTAAAATCCCAAATGGAAACACTGTTACAATTTTAAAGTTAAAAGACGGTTAAGTGATCACAGGAGAGAGGTTTTCAGAGAATCTCTGTAATTTTTCCCCTTTAAGAGGAAGGAGTTTTGTTTTGTTTTGTTTGCAATTTGCAGCCACAATGTTCAGAGGCATCTCATCCAAAAACTTATCTTGTTTTTCTCAAAATTGGAAATCAATCAGATAAAATAATTCTAATGAAAATAACTGGTTACAATTTAAAGTATTAAAATACTCATATAAACACCAAATTGAATACAGTTCAATAATACTTCAAACACACTCATGCTCTGTTTTCCTTTCTATTGGTAGAATGTCATGGTGAATACTTGTATAGCCTCTTCAAAATCAAATCGCTGAGTGCTGCTGGAAGCCCTGTTGATAAAGTGCTTTGGGTCCCATTTTCCCTCTCTCAGGGAAGGGAGCTGCTCACTGGAGCTCCACAGAAACCCTAGTGATGGCGCCACCCACTAAGCCTCATTCATTTGACACAGATATTTATTGTTTTACCATGTACCAAGCATCAGCCAATGCTCATCAACACAATGGAGAACCAGATGCATAAGAACCTGTCCTTCCTCCTTAATTCTTCCCTCTCATTTACAGCTGATTTCTAGTTTCTCTGAGCACTCAAGACTCAAATCCATCCTTTCTTTCTACCTCTTCAGTTCAGACACATCTCTTAACTGTCTTTTTTGCCATCATTCTTTTATTCAATATATAGGTCTTCCTCCACTTATGATGGGGTTCCAGCCTGATATATCCATCATAAATTGAAAATATCATAAGTTGAATTTGCACTTAATACTGCTACCCCACCAACCATCACAGCTTAGCTTAGCTTACCTTAAACATGCTCAGAACACTTACATTAGCCTACAGTTGAACAAAATAACCCAACACAAATTTTATTTTAGAACAAAGTATTGAATAGCTCATGTAATTTATTTAAAACTGTACTGAAAGGGAAAAACAGAATGGTTGTATGTGTATAGAATGGTTGTGTGTCAGTAATGTTTACCCTTGTGATATGTAGCTGACTGGGAGCTGTTGCTCACAGCTGCCCCACAGCACTATGAGAAAATGTTCTACCACAAGCCCCCCAAAGAGCAAAATGTAGAATTTGAAGTATGTGTCTAATGAATGTGTACTGCTTTCAGACAATTTTCAAGTAAAAAAAAATCCTAAGTCAAACCATTATAAGTTGGGAACTTTCTGTATAATGAGTGAGTGATACATTGAGCCAGAAATGTGCTAGGTTATAGGGAACCATGACAAATGAGAGAAGTGGGAAGGAGTAGTTCAGTCTAGTGGGAAAGGCTGACATTCAATAAGCATCTTTAATAAAGTGAAATGAGAAGGGAGGTATGAGATGTAATGAGAGTATCTAGTGTGTGGTGGGGAGCTTAATTTAGTCTAAGAGATAAAGTACCACAAACATGGGATAGTGAATGTTAGGCTAAAATCCAGATGAAAAGCATAAATTAGCCAGGGACAGGTAAGTCCAGTGTTCTAGGCAGAAGAAACAGCCCCTCTGGAGTTCCAGAAACAAGTGGGAATAAGAGGTTGGTCCCTTGGAAGAACTGGAAAAAAGCCCATCATGAATGGAATTGCAAGACCCAAGGAAAGGGGCACTTGGGTGGCTCAGCTATTTAAACATCAAACTTTGATTTCAGCTCAGGTTATGGTCTCAGGGTCAAGAGACTGAGCCTGGCATTGGGCTCCATGATGGTTGCAGAGCCTGCTTGAGCTTGTTTCCCTGCACCTCCTCCCCACTTGTGTTCTTTCTGTCCAACCCCTCTCTCTTCTTCCTCTTCCCCACTCCCCTTGCTCCTTCTCTCTCTCTCTCTCTCTCTCTCTCTCTCAAAAAAAAAAAAAATTAAAGAAAGAAAGAAAAGAAAAAAGAAAAGGCCTGAGGAAGTATAGCTAGGTTGAAACTGGGTGGGAATCTTAGACCTAACTGAACAAAGACTCCTAAGCCCTATTAAGAATTTTGGCTTTTTTGTAAGGACAGTGGGATGCCAAAGCAATTTTCAGTGGAGAGTGACTTGATCTGATTTGTATTTTTGTATTCTTATTTATTTTTTAAAGATTTCATTCATTCATTCATTCATTCATGAGAGAGAGAGAGGGAGAGAGTGCAAGCAGGGGGAACAGCAGGCAGAGGGAGTAGCAGGCTCCCCTCTGAGCAAGGAGCCCAATGCAGGACTGGATCCCAGGACCCTGGGATCATGATCTGAGAGCAGATCTGAGGGCATAAGCATCTGCCTTATGGCTGGTGAGAATGGATTAAAGGGCTCCTGGGGGGACTGATGCATGGTACCAGAGAGAGATGATAGTGACTTGAATGTGGTGATAGGATGAGGAGATAAAAGAAAGGCTGGATTTCATTCCATCCTAAGTCCATGTTCTGAACTGTTGTTAGAGTGAAATTTCCAAAATACCAACATACTGTAGAGTTTCCCTACTTGAAACTGTTCAATGATTCCTCATTACTTCTGGATAAACCATGAACTTCTTGAAATTTTAGGCTTTTTCTGGGTTAGTATCAGTTCACCTTTCTGGAGGTCTTTTCACTTTCCACTGTCTATAGTAAGCTTTAACCTTATTGAATTGCCTTGCTGTTCACTGAATGTTTCTTGTGCTCTGTTGTACCGGATTCTCTCTTTCTTGGAGCGCCCTTGCACCCAACTCTGAGCTTAAGCTCTTGGCTTATTCATAACCTCTCTTCCTTGGCTCTTCAAGACTGGGCAGGGGTCCTTCTTCCATTGTTCCCACAGTTTCCTGTCCTTCTTCTACAGTAGCTCTTTGTGTATTTTCTTATCTCTTTCCCAGTAGAGTACAAACTCTTAAGGTCAAGGATCTATCTACATTTGAATCACCAGCACAGAGCACAAGACTTAAATGTCCTGTAAGATCAATATGGGATGTATACGTGACTAAATGAAGGAAGGATAGCATTTTCAAAGTCCTGTAATAATAATTAAACATTAAAAATTTTTGTAAAATACAAAAATTAAAAATTTTTATAAAATCGCTTTGCCGGGTTTCAAGGACTCCAAAACTCGGATTCTATGGAAAGACATACTTAGTTTAGACCAGATCAGTTAAACTGCAAATATTTGTAACTCCAGCATTGTTCAGCAGAGTGCTGATCTCCACGGTGATTTGGAATATTCAGCATAAATATTCGGATATCAGATCAAATGAGCAATGTTTTAATCCTTATAAAAGCTAAAAGTTTAAATAAGCATTGCTTGTTTTATAAAACCAAGAAAGATCATTTAAATCTGGAGTGGTGGAAACTGTTCTACTGATGACAGATTCCAGGAATTTTTCTGTTAATGGGGAGTTCAAACAAAAAGTGGAGAGCCACATTTTATCACCTAAAAACAATAAGGTGGGGGGAGTCAGAGCAGAGAGATTATAATTGACCCAGCTCTAGCTTTGGGAACATCCACAAGTGCCTTAAAACTCTTAATGGTTTGCAGCAATTTGGGGGTTTTATAGTTTACTTGAAACAACACTGGGATCCTTTTATGCAAAATGCTGGATATTGAATAGTGTCATTTGGACAGACTTTGACTAATCTTCTATCAACACCCTGGAAGCTCCCCCCCTCATTCTATAAGTTTCCATGGCAAGGGATAGGGCTGGTGCCAGGAGGTAGCAGAAGGCTAAAAAGGAGCAAGGTCAGAAGCTCTAGGATAATTTTTGACTCTCCTTTTTTCACAGTCCACATTTAATCCATCAGGCATTCCGTTGGCTCTAACTTCAAAGTATATCCAGAGCACTATATATCATGTCCTACCTTTACCACTACCATCTGGGTCCCAGCCGTCATAAGCTCTCACTTGGGATATTGAGATTGCCTTCTAACTCTGCTTTCCACCTCCACCCTTCCTACTCGTCCCTTCATAGTCTGTTCTCAACAGCATTCAGAATGATCCTTTACAAATGCAAGTCAGACCATATTACTCTCTGTCCCAAACCTCCACCACTCTATCTCACTCAAAGTAAAAGCTAGAGACCCTAGAATGGTGTGGTAGCCAGCCCCCCATATGGCTGTCAATGATCTTCACATCCTGATTTTTATGCCTTTATCATGTCTTTGCATGCAGCATCAGCATGTGACTTGCAAATTTAGGGCTTAAGAGGCATTGCAGTCTCTGCTTCAGTCTCTTAGAGTGCTTGCTCTGAGGGAAGCCAGTGAATAGGCAGAACCCTCCACAGCTCCATGGAGAGAGCACACGGAAAGGAAATGAGTATCCCAGGCAACGACCAACACCAACTTGCAAAGTGTGTGCTGAGCCGTCCTAAAAGTGAATCTTCCAGCTCCCATTAAGTCTTTGAATGACGGCAGTCCCAGCTGACCCCTGGCAGAACCTCATGAGGAACTCCAAGCCAGAACCCGTTGAACCATCCCATATTCCTCAAACATAGAAACTGTTAGGGGGAGGTAAGTAGCTATTGTTGTTTCAAGCAGCAAGTTTTGGGATGATTTGTTATGCAGCAAAAAGATAGCAAATATAAATTTCTCCCCATGTGGACTCCTGTACATTTCCAGCCTCCCCAGTGACTTCTCTTTCTCTTTCCCTCATGCAGCTTGGCCACACAGGCATGTTCACTTTCGGATAGTTCTTTGTACTTCAGTTCCCTCCGCCTGGACTGTAGGGTTCCCTTCAGTGTCCCCAGAGCTAGTTCCCTCATTTGCTCCAGGTCTCAGTTTCAATGGCCACTGCCTTGCATAGTTTTTCTTCTCCCTTTTGCCTACCTCAATTTTTTCATTAAATTTACCACCATCTGACATACTACACATTTACTTGTTTATTTGTGAATTTTCTGTCTTCTAGAAGGTAAATTCTATGAGGACCAGAACTTTTTACATTTTATTCTATATTGAGTCCCCAGGACCTATTTTCTGTTACTTAGAGGCACTTAATAATTATTTGTTGGAAATACTGAATGCAGAGAAGAATAAAGGATGAATGGGGGAAATATTATCACTTCAGAAGGGCTGTAGAAAATTCTTATGGCTAACAAGGACTTTTTTTTGTTCTATCCCAATCTTGCCCCTATAGTTTAGGTATACAGGGACCATGTGCCAATTTCTTTCAGCTATATGGTTAAGTCAATAACATTGGTTTATTATCATAATCGTAATAATATAAAAATTGTTATCCTCAAAATGATACTTGCAAAAAATATTCTGTGGCTGAATAATACATGGAAACACTATGAATCATACCTTCTTCTATCAGATTCACAGTATACAACTGGTGTATTAAAGGTACCTGGAAGTCCTGTAACAAAGAAATGTATTTACTTTGTTTCTCAGTATTTCCCAAATTTACTTGCCTGAAGAATACTTTCTTCTTAATATGGAACTGGAGATCTAATTTACAGCCAATATTCATTGGGTTCTTCCCACATGACAGGTCATGGAGCTTTCATATCTTCTCTATAACCCTATGAGGTAGCAATTACTATGATCATCCCCATTTTATAGATAATAAACTGAGGCACAGAGAGATTAAATACATTGCTCAAGGTTATACAGTTAAGTGGCAGGGGCAGGATTCACAGCCAGATGTCCGGGAGACCACTAGTGTGAGTAAGTTTGAACTCCTTAACTACTGATACTACTTTGAAGGTTTACCCTTCCTATTAACACTAATGGCAATCATTAACTTTGCCCTTCATTTCCAGAAAACACATCTCGGTATGCTTTTCTCTATAAAAAGGGATTTGTGCCATTTCCCTATTAAGCCTATTCTCAAATACTCTGATTACTGATAAGAACCCACTATGTTTCTGAATTGACTTGTGGTTTAACAGGAGAATGTGTCTAGCTAAAGAGATCTCATCCAGTGGTAGAAATTCACAGGATACCAGAATATGGAAGATTACCTGGCCTTTGGGCCCAGAATCCTTGTAGACTGATGGTTCTCCCAGTGTGGTCTCTAGAACAGCAGCATTAGCATCATTGGAGAACTCCACAGAAATGCACATTGTTAGCCTTATGCTGGGCTTATGGCATCGGGAACACTGGGGCTGGGGCCTGGTATTAGGGGTTTAATAAACCTTCCATGTAAACACTGTTGCCTCAGCAAAAATTAAAAAAAAAAAATAGGCCTTCCACATGACTCTGACACACTGCCAGGTTTTAGGTGGTTCTTCTGTGCACCTCTGTGTAATTCAGCCTTGTTAAAATGAGAGGAGGAGTCAGCATTCTCTTTTCTCAGGTGTGTTTGTGCCCGAATATACTAATTGGTGAATTTAAGGGGACTTTTATTGAATCTTTAAAATATAGTTTGTCCTACATCCAGTCTACTTGGCTTAAGTGATTTTCTCAGGTGGCAAAATAAAAAGAAACACTTTGAAGTTTCCTCCGTGTTTAAACAGAATCTATTTAAGGTAACAGATAAAGCCTTCTTGAGAATCCAAAAGAAATGCATTTAATTCATGGCTCAACTTTATTACAGCTAATAAGGTAGTTATGTTTCTTCCGTCTGGCAGAGTGATAATTGCCTTTTAATATCTTGCTTTCCTCTGTTGTAAAATACTCAAAAGAATGTGCGCCATAAAATGTACAGCGGTATTCCAGAGCTGATGGGACTGGCTAGCGGGGGCTGCTTGCCTACCTGTCATCCTAGCTCTGCCCACTGTCCTATCACATTGCTAGCTTGAAATCACCGATAGTGGGAATATTTACACCATGAACACTGGCAAATATACAAAGCAGGACAGCTTTTTGCTTTGTTTTGTTTTTAACTCAGAGAGCCAAATGTTAAAAGATTATCAGCACACTACCAAAAACGTGTAAAAGAATGCTCATTGAAGCCCTATTTGTGATAGAGGAAAATAGGAGGGATAAGTGATTATCTATAGAGGACCATTGAATTCAAAAGAATACTATGCAGCCATTAAGAAAAGAATCAGGCATGTCATTGAAAGACATTATTATTGAGTGAGAAAAAAATTGCAGAAGAGTATGTATAGAATGATCCTATCTTTTGTAAAATGCAAACAAACATATATGGATTGGTGTGTATATATGCATGTATTATGTGTTAGTGGTAAATATTTACTCTAAGTAAGAACTAGCAAGGCAGAACATCAGGATTCTTTCACTATTTTATGTACTTCTGTAACATATATACTACTCATATACTTCTGAGTTTTTACAAAATATATGCACTACATGCATATATAAGCTTTGTGATGAGCAATTTTTGTTTTTGTGTGATAGTTTTTAAAAAAACTATTTTTGATGGAGTTATTATTGTTATTATTTAGTGCTTGTTTTTGGCTCTCTGACTAGATGGTGAATTACTCAAAGACAGGACTCTGTTTTTTACTTCTTCCTGCCTCCCACACTATCTGGTTATACAGAAAGAATCCAGTAAGTGTACGTTGCTAAATGGAAAAATAGATAAATCATTAATACTTGAAATAAAATTTTTTGGTTAGCTCTGCTCAGCTCCTTTGCAGAATAAGTCATTTTTACCTAGTGCACCACCAGCTGGGGATATAAGATCCAGGAAGACAGATCTAACGGGAGAATAGAAATTGTTGGGACCTCATCAGAGCCTGACAAGAGCCACAAGACTCTGGCTTACTTCAGGGGGCAAGGAGAGCTCTGGTGTGTTTTTGAATAGAACCCAAAGCTGAAAGAGGTCATCATTAGGTAACGAAATGGTAAGGACTGGGGAGACCGGAGGAAAGGCGAAAGGGCAGAGCAAAAGACAGTGCTAGTGGCAGCACAGACATAAGGTGGAGAATGCTTGGACTATGGAGGGCATTATATCCACACCCCACCCTTTATAATTTTAGAGAAAAGGTGCATTTTTTGAGAATTTTCAAAGAGAAAGAAATAAGACCGTGGTGATTGAATAAATAGGGGGAGAGGAAAAAAATTACAGATGATTCTGAGATTTTTTGGCCATGGTCAAGAAATACAGCAATTGGAAGGAAAAACAGTTCTGGAAGTTGAAATAATACATATTTCTTGGATGCACCGAACTGTAGGCAAGTCAGGGGCCTATAGGTAGGCCTGGTAAATTTAAGCCAATTGTGATAATCCCCCACTTTTCCCACCACCCTGAAAATTACTGGCCCAGGGTTGGGCAAACCTATGCCAATCTGAGCTAATGTGAGGTAGAGGAAGAATCCTCCTCACTTTTGAGAGACAGAACCATGGAAATCCAGCCTCTTCCATTGGATGTAAAGGAGGAAGTGGGCATCCCTGGTTGTTATCACTGTGCTCCCATGAGAATGAAAGTGTCAGACTTAGAAAGAGGCATTGTGGATAGTGGAGCAGTGTTCCTTGGTGACAATGACCTGTTGGATCAAATGACCCTGATGCCTCTTCTGCTACTGGAATTTCCACTCTTAAGTGATGTGTTGCCACACTATTTAAGGCAGTTGGGCTTTCTGTTGCCTGCAGCTGAAGTCATCCTGATTGATACATGTGGGTCTCAGATCAGGTTTGATCCAGGTTCTGGCTTTGTGTCTGCTAAAATTGTCTTGTCCCTGTCCCCTCTGTGTGTTCTTTATTTCTTGGTAATAGGTATCCTAGTCAAGGTTCTTCATAGAAGCAAAATCAATGGGAGATCTATCAACCTCTCCATCCTTATATCTACCTCTATCTTTCTGTATATAGATATCTCTATATCTATTATATCTATCTATTATCTATCAAAATAATTTATTTTAAGGATTTGTAGGGGCTGGCAAGTCCAAAATTTGCAGGACAGGCCAGTAAGCTGGAGACCCAGGCAAGAGTTGATGTTGCAGTCTTGAATTCAAAACCGGTCTGGAGACAAAATTCCTTCCTCTCTGGGATACCTCAGTCTTTTCTGTTAAGGCCTTCAGTTAACTGGGTGAGGCCATTACATAATCTATGTGAGGCCACATAGATTACAAAGATAATCTGCTTCATTCAAAGTCTACTGTTTTAAAGATTTATCATATCTGAAAAGTACATTCACGGCCATATCTAGACATATGTTTGACCAAGCAACTGGGGACTATAGTCTTGCCATGCTGACACTTAAACTTAGCCAACTTAATAGCAATCTGGCTTGCAGCTGTGTCCATGAAATACATACTTCCTTCATCAGCAGGAATGAGACCATCTCTGGCCCAATTTTCCAAGAAGGCCTTTTGAATTTCCCTTGGATTACGCGGGTGTAGGTCCCATGCCAGCATTTAAACCAACCACCGTGGCCCTGGTCAAATGTGATGATTGACTTAAGACAGTCAGGGCCCACCTACAGCTAGCCCAGAAGTACAAGAACTGTGGGGTGGAATGCTGGGTAAATACATGGAAAACGGGTTTGCTGATGGGAGGGGTATGGGATGTGGATGCTGGATAAACAGTCACAAGTGTCCACTATACAGACCAAACACGGAGAGGAAGGATCCATCAATCATAACAACAGCTTAGTTTTTTATGGTAAAAATAGAAATGTAAACCAGACTAGAAAGCTGTGTCAGCTAATCAGTACATTTTATGTTCATAAGAAGGATTCACAGGAAGACAAATTGTGATCAGAAAGTTGCTTGGTGAGCATGGAATCCAATTTGATCCAATTCACTGCAAACAAATATTTATTGAATGCCTACTAGGCAGGATGAAATCAACAGCTGATGTCATGAGTTATGATAGACTAATATCTTCATTTATACCATTGGGCTGCACCTTCGAGTCTGGAAGCTTGTACTAAAGACATACAGCTCAATGCTAACTTTCTGCTCTGCCTGTTTCAGCCTGCAGGCTGACGTGTTCTGGTAGCAATGCAGTCTTTCTCCAGCCTGAGTGTGATACATGTGCGAAGATTTCAACTTTTGTGTATTGCAGTCACCTTCACTGATCAGGATTTGTAGGACTCCTCAGTCATTCCTCATACGTTTTGAAATCTTGAATCAAGTTGTAGAGGCACTTTGTGGCCCCAAAGAAATTCTTCCCTGTGACTGTCATAATGGTTAACTTCCCAGCCAATTCTAAGCACAGCAACCAGAGTGAATCCTTTTTAATTCTTAACAATTATTTTAGAACAGTTTTAAGTTTATAGCAAAATTGAGTGGAAGGTACAGAGATTTCCTACATACCCCCTCCCTCCACACATGCCTAGTGTCCCCACTACCAATCTCCCTGCCCCCCAACCACCACCACCAGAGTGGCACATTTGTGCCTACAAACTGATGAACCTAAAATGACACATTATTCCCATCTGAAGTTCAGTGAACTGGCATATGCCAGTGAACTGGCAAAAAGTCCAGAGTTCAATTCATGTATACTCTTAGGGTTGTGTGTTCTGGATTTGGAAAGATTTATAGAGGCATGTATCTAACACTATAGTATCATCCAGAGCAGTTTCACTCTCCTAGAAATCCACTATGCTCTGCCTCCTTAACCCCTTCTTGCCCCTAACCCCTGGCAACCACTGATCTTTCTATCTTCTCCATAGTTTGCCTTTCCCAGAATGTCATGCGGTTGTTATCACACAGGCGGTAGCCTTTTCACGCTGGTTCCTGTCCCTTTGTCATATGCATTTAAGCTTCCTCCATGTCTTTTCATGGCTTGAGAGCTCATGTCTTTTTGGTGTAGACTAGTTTTCCATTGTCTGGATGTGTCACAGTTTATTAACCCATTCACCTGCTGAAGGACATCTTCGTTGCTTTTAGGTTTTGGCAATTATGAATAAAGTGCTATGAACAACCACGTGTGGACATAAATGTTCAGCTCCTTTAGGTAAATACTAATGAGTGTGATCACTGGATTACATTGTTCGAGTATTGTAAGAGCTTTGTAAGAAACTACCAAACTGTCTTCCAAAGTGGCTGCACCACTGTGCACTCCCACCAGCACTCAATGAGAGTTCTTATTGTTCCACTTCTTTGCCAACATATGGTGTTATTGTTCCAGAATTTGGCCATTTTAATAGGTGTGTGTGGTATCTCATTGTAGTTTTAATTTGTATTTCTCTGAAGAAAATGATGTGGAGCTGGAGTAATTCTTTAAAAACAAACTCAGATGCAATCACCCTCTTGTGCAAACGCTTTCAGTGGCTTCCTGTTATCCTTCACATAAAACCCAACATTTGTGCATAGCTTCAAGGCCCTTGCTTTCCATTTCCTTGTCCCTTGCAGCATGAACACCCATACTTGTGTTATTTTCTCATCTCTTGGCCTTTGTACATGCTATGTCGTCCGCTTAGAACACTTCCTCCTCTTTGTTTGTTTAACTCCCACTCATCCTTTGGGTCTTTGTTTAATTGTCCCTTCCTCCAGGAAGCCTCTCTCACCACCTCGTCCGCTCTGGTTATTTACTCCTGCTATGCCTCCCCAACCCCTAGTTCCCATATATCTCCCACTCCAGCACTCAGCACTTCAAATACGGTTTGAGTTCCTGCCAGACTATAAGCTTCTTGAAAGTTGAGGTATATTTGTGTTGCTTACATTTTATTCCCACTGTCCAGTTTGGCACCTACCATAAAATGATATTCAATAACTATGTATGGATGAGTGAGGGAAGTGAGTGAATAAAGGGATAAGTGGCTTGTCATTACCGATATATTAAATCCATGTTCTGGGCAAAGTGTGTGTCAGCCCGCTGGAGGTTCAGAAGTGTTGGATTAGCTCCTCTGGATAATCTAATTAGTAAATTGGATGTCAAAAACATACAATTCACAGTAGAAGAGAGCCTATTCTAAATGCATAGTGTATCCTGTCGATCAATCACATAGAAAAATCATGTAGAGGATTTCTCAACTTCTTCATCACTATTGACATTTTAGCCTGGCTAACTGTCTTGCTCACTGTTGGAATATCCAGCAGCATCCCTGGGCTCTACCCATTAGATAACAGTACTACCCCCCGCCCCACCACCACCAGTTTTGACAACTGGAAATGTCTCCAGCCACCGCCAAATGTCTCCAGGGTGGCAACATCACCCCTGTTTGAGAACCACAAATGTAGACAAGGATGGATTATGGCATGGAGTAAGGATGATGACTTCAGAGTTGGGACAGGAACTTGAGACTCACACAGTGCAGGGAATAGCTCTTCTGGTTGTTTTGTGTGGAGCCAGGAGTGTAAAGGAAGCAAGCAAATTTGAAGCTGGAAAGGTAGGAGAAGGTAGTAGATGGGTAATATGGAAGGAGGAGCGGATTGGGGATGAGGGAAACAAACAAGCATTCAAATCCCCTCAGTGACTGTATGACTTCAGGCAAGTTACTTAATTTCACTACGTCTCAGTTTCACCATCTGTAAAATGAGATGGTAATTATATCCACCTCATAAGGGGAGAGTGAGGATTAGACGCAGTAATGTATTAAAGTTCTGGTCTGAGAGCAAATGCAGTGAATGTTAGCTACCACGACTATACTTTGAAAAAAATGATAGGAGACATAGAGAACTAACTATGCAAACTTTAAAGATGTAATTAAAAATTGGAGCTCTCTTAAAAATTAAATTAATTCAATCTAAAAAAATCTCAATAAGCTTGTTAAAACTTAGTCAATTACTATCACAGAGAAAACACACTGGCATAAACATTACATAGCTATAAAAACTGATGGGTGAGAAAAGGGTTTCTGAAGTGAATCACACGTTAAATGCTTGACTTTTCCTTTTCCAATTTTTGTCTAGAATTTGGAGATTCCAGAAGTTCTAGGAAACAGGATGTTTAGACTTGTTTTGGTTTTCAAGGTGGTTCAATGCCTACTAAGTTTCATAGAATCGCTGAAACCGATTAGGATGAAGGTTGTGGGGATATTGCTGGGGATGCCTGTTATCTGAATTCTGGGGGGCTGTGCTCGTGGTGTCTCAGGCCTCACCGTGGCTCCCATAGACCTCAGCACACATACATTCTTGCACAAGGTAGCTCTCTGTTTGTGAAATTGCATTGGATTGCCCTAATGAACTTCAAACAGACTTCAGGTGACTTTGAATTAAGCCAAACTGGCTCCCCCAACCTCTTGTGGCTCATTGCCAAGGGAAAAGAACACATTTCACATCTGCTGTGAAAGGAAAAAGGCTGCTGGCTTAGACACAAGTCTTGTTTTGTGCTTCAGTAACAAGTTAAAAATCCATCTCTCAATGGTCCTGTGATTCATTTGCTTTCTGGTGTCTGTTAAATGAATTTTGTGATTGTGATTTGCATCATCTGTTTATTATTTCAAGGTAGACCAAAGGATGCCACTAAATGATTAATACAGGAGAAAACCCAGACACAGGATGGCTAAAAAAAAAAAAACAAAAAAACCAAAACTTTCAAGTAATGGACTGTGTTTTCAGGATTTGTTTTAAGGATCTGCTGAGATCCTCTCTTCTATGAGAAGGCCAAAAATACCGAGCTGAGATTTTTATCACAGTATTTTCTGAATCAATTCAAGCTCTGTCGATGAGTCAGTAAGTTTCTATTATGGGCTTCATAAAAATTCAATGCAGTCATGTAAACAATGAAGTTTTTTTTTTTTTTTATGAAAAGCAAATAAATAATTGCTTTGTAGAGGTTGGATAATTTCCTGTTCTAGGATTTCCCAAGTGTCTTTCATCCCTAAGAATGTTATTTTCAAGCAGAATAAATCCATCATATTTTTGAAATTCAGAGCTATGGAGAGCAAGAGAGAGAGGGAGTGAGGTTTTCAGAGGTTTCTAATTATGGCACTTGGAATATAGTCACGATAGAACGACGGTATCATTTTTTTTTTGCTCAGAGTTCACCACCTTAGCTTCCCCTCCCAAGATTGACTTTGACTTCCCTGTGGCCAAAATCAAATTTCAAGTCAGATGTCCAGCACAATTTACTAATTTACTAATCATCATCTTTTTTTTTTTTTTTTAAAGCGAAAAGCCTTTGAATCATTTCTGAAGTACTCTGCCTCTCACTAGAAACGTTGATTCCTTTCACTAACGGCAACCATCCTTGCACATTTCCCCTCCATCTGCTTCCAAACAATGACAGACAAGACAGTGTGGCTTTCAGGCATGCTGAACGACAAACAGCCAGAGGCAGGTGACAATGAGCACCAGCTCGGGATGCTTTTTCACTGAGGTTCTGAAAGAATTCAGCTCTGATTTACTCAGAAGAGAAATGAAATCTGTAGAGGGTGTTTTGGACTAAAAAGAAAGGTCTTTGCCTTCTCCTGTGTTGTCCTGGAGAAAGCCACTCATTTGGGAAGGAGGCTGCCAGGAAAGGGAATTGAAAGCTAGAAGGCAGAAAAGTCCAAAATATTTAATGAAAATGATATCATTCAATACACAGAGCATTTTTATTAGGCACAAGGTATAGGGAACTTGATTTCTGATGAGATGCCTATAAGGGACAAATATTTTGGGACACATGGGAAGCACTCTGTAAATATATCTGTTGATTGAATGAACAGCTGAACTGAACTGTGGCAAAATTCATCCAGCTTGGTTATTCTAATTTATAAAGTCAGGACACATGATGTGTTGTAACAAGTTATGAAACACATAGAAACTAATTGGTTAACAATTATAAAATATCAGGGTTCTGGAATGATTTTTCTTTCCTTTTTTAAAAAAGATAATGGAGGGGCTCCTGGGTGGCTCAGTGATTTAAAGCCTCTGCCTTCAGCTCTGGTCATGATCTCAGGTCCTGGGATCAAGCCCAGCATCATGCTCTCTGCTCAGTAGGGAGCCTGCTTCCCTCTCTCTCTCTCTGCCTGCCTCTCTGCCTACTTGTGATCTCTGTCTGTCAAATAAATAAACAAAATCTTAAAAAAAAAAGATATTGGAGCTAATTCAAGATCACATTTGTAATGCTATGGCTCCATTCTTCCACTGTCATACGATTTCTTTTCATAGTCACTGATGTGCTGTTCTAATTGTGCTTACAAATAACTGTGTAATGTGTGATCCAGCCACTTCCGTTTATTTTTTAATTTTACCTATGAATATATTTTTAACAGGCTAGAAGGCAAGGGCAGATGAAGGGTGCATGTAAAGCATGTCTATATCTGCATTTCATGAGAACAAGAAGGAGGCTATGAACATCTTTTACTAATGACACAGAGTTACAATCACTGAATTGATAGTAATCAAAACAGTATGGTAGTGGCACAAAAACAGATACATAGATCAATGGAACAGAATCAAAGGCAGAGCAATGATGCAAGTAAAAATGGCAATAACATTCTCCATATTAATAACATTAAAATTGTATGTTTTCTATTCTTTTCTCTTTTAAAGATTTTATTTATTTGACAGAGAGAGATCACACGTAGGTAGAGAGTCAAGCAGAGAGAGAGAGAGGAGGAAGCAGGCTCCCTGCCGAGCAGAAAGCCCGATGTGGGACTCGATCCCAGAACCCTGAGATCATGACCTGAGCTGAAGGCAGAGGCTTAACCCACTGAATCACCCAGGCACCCTTATTTTCTATTTTTAACAATAGAAACACAGCATCTTTCTATTTGTTCTCTAGTGGTATTCACTGACTTTATTAATTTTAACTTGGGAGTGGAGGTCTAGAGAAAGATTTGAGACTTGAAAAAATGTCCAATTAAATAGCTTGATTAGGCATATTTACATATTACTATTTATTATTGGAAGCCTTTGAATGACTGATTTCATTACTCATATAGAAATAGCTTAAGAGAAGTTATGTTAACAATACAAGTGTGTGGCACTATTTACTTTATTTCACTATAGAATCAGATTGGGGGGGTATCAAAAATTGGGGACACCTCAAAACTCTGTTTTTTATGCTTATCTCATATTACACCTGCCAGAGTGGGAAAAATTAGATTAAAGCCTCCTGAGAGGCAATACAGTCTAGTAGTTAAGAGCACAGGTTTTGGTTCCAGATTCCCAGATTTAAATTCTGTCACTTGCTAGCTGTGAGACCTTGGACAAGTGATACACCTCTCTCTTCCTCAATTTCTGCACCTGTAAAGTAGCATCAAGAATACGCCAATACAGGGGCACCTGGGTGGCTCAGCCATTAAGTGTCTGCCTTTGGCTCATGTCATGATCCCACAGTCCTGAGATCAAGCCCCACATCGGGCTTCCCTGCTTGGCAGGAAGCCTGCTTCTCCCTCTCCCACTCCCCTTGCTTGTGTTCCTCTCTCTTTCAAATAAATAAATAAAATCGAAGAGAAAAAAGAATATACAAATACAAGAAGAACAAAGCTAGAGGTATCACAGTCCCACAGATTTCAATCTATACTACAAAACTCTAGTAATCAAAATAGTATGGTACTGGCTCAAAAATAGACACATAGATCAACAGAACAGGATAGAGAGACCGGAAACAAACCCACATTTATGTGGTCAATTCATCTATGACAAAAGAGGCAAGAATATACAATGGGGAAAAGACAGTCTCTTCAATAAATGGTGTTGGGAAAACGGGATGGCTATATACAAAAGAATAAAACCTGGACCACTTTCTTACATCATACACAACAATAAATTCAAAATGGATTAAAGATCTAAATGGAGGGGCACCTGGGTGGCTCAGTGGGTTAGGCCTCTGCGTTCGGCTCGGGTCATGATCCCAGAATCCTGGGATCGAGCCCTGCGTCGGGCTCTCTGCTCGGCGGGAGTCTGCTCCCTCCTCTCTCTCTCTCTGCCTGCCTCTCTGCCTACTTGTGATCTCTGTCTGTCAAATAAATAGATAAAATCTTAAAAAAAAAAAATCTAAATGTAAGACCTGGAACATAAAACTCCTAAAAGAAAACATGGGTAGTAAACTCTTAGACATTGGTCTCAGCCATACAGTTGACCCTTAAATAACATGGGTTTGAACAGGATGGACACCCCCTTTCTTTGTGGAGTTTCTCCAGGACAGCACTGTAAATGTATTTTCTCTTCCTTTCAATTTTCTTAATAATATTTCCTTTTCCTTGGCTTGCTTTATTATAAGAATACAGTATATAGTATATATACAAAATATATTTTGATTGACTAGGTCATCAATAATGCTTTCTGTCAACAGTAGGCTATTAGTTAGATTTTTGAGGAGTCAAAAGTTATACACAGATTTTTTATTGTCCAAGGGATGGTGTCCCTAACCCCCATGTTGTTCTAGGGTCAGCTGTGTTTTTCTACGTACATCTCCCCAGGCAAAGGAAACAAAAGCAAAACAAACAACTGGGACTATATCAACTAAAAAGCTTCTGCACAGCGAAGGAAACCATCAACAAAACTACAAGGCAACTGAGTGAATGGGAGAAAATATTTACAAATGATATATCCAGTAAGGAGTGAATATCCAAAACAGTAAAGAACTCACAACTCAACACCAAAAAACACAGTCCATTTAAAATGGGCAGAGAACCTGAATACACAATTTTCCAAAGCAGACATACAGATGGCCAACAAACACATGAAAAGATGCTCAACATCACTTATCATCAGGGAAATGCAAATCAAAACCATAATGAGATAGTACCTCACGCCTGTCAGAATGACTAGTATCAAAAGGACAAGAAATAACACGTGTTGGCAAGGGTGTGGAGAAAAATGAACCCTTGTGCACTGTTGGTGGGACTGTAAATTTGTGCAGCCACAGTGGAAAACAGTATGGAGATGTTAAATTCAAAATAGAAATACCACATGATCTAGTAATTCCACTACTGGATATTTACCCAAAGAAAGCAAAAATACTAACTAGAAAAGATATATGCACCCCTCTGTTTATTGCAGCATTATTTACAATAGCAAGATACGGAAACAACTCAATTGTCCACTGATAGATGAATGCATAAAGATGGGTATGTGTGTGTGTGTGTGTGTGTGTGTGTGTGTGCACGCGCACGCATGCACATGTGTGTATAATGGAATATTAGCCATAAGAGAGAATGAGATCTCACCATTTGTGAAAATATGGATAGACCTAGAGGGTATTTTACTACATGAAATAAGCCAGACAGAGAAAGACAAATACCATGTGATTTTATTATATGTGGAATCTAAAAAACACAAGTGACAAACAAAGAGAAACAGAGCCATAAATACAGAGAACAAACTGGTAGCTGTCAGAGGAGGAGAGGGTGGGAGCATAGGTGAAATAGGTGAAGGGTATTAAGAGGTACAAAAAAACAAGTAATTTGTGGGGGTAAAAGTTACCACATAGGGTATTTAGTTGATAATATCGTAATAACTTTGCATGGTGACAACGGTAACTGCATTTATTGTGGTGGGGATTTTGCAATGTATGTAGTTGCCTAATCATCATGTTGTACACCGGAAACTAATATAATATTGAAAGCCAACTTTATTTCAAATAAAAATAAAAAATAAATCAATTTAAAAAAGAATACCAATACATGCCACGTACTTAGAACACACACGGCACGTACCCGGTGTTCAATAAGCAGAAACAATAACTACCTAACTCAAATCTCTACCATTTGATATTCATTCAGTCATCTTTATTACAGACATAAAAAAATAATTCTGAGGTCTCTATTAACACATGTAGCAACAAAAATCACTTCACAACTCAAGATATTTCTGAGTTAGATTCTGTAGGAAGGACCTCTGTCTATTCAGCTCCACAGAAATACCCTCTTTTGCTAATTCAGCACTATGGGAAATGCTTTTGGTAACAAGCACAAATCCTATGTCCTCTCACTTCATGAATCTTTTTGCTGTAGGTCTGGATTAAGCATTACAATCCCTCAGGGAAAAGAAAATGGAACAGGGTGCATTCCCTTTCAACTTCTTTTCTTTTAAAACCTCTCTGAATGCCTCACTGTCATCCCTGTGGGAATGTCAGATTTCTGGCAAATTAAGAAAAAAGAGTTATGTCCATGGCTCCTTATTATCTGGCCAAATTGGTTTTAATTTTCTGTTGGCAAGAGTAGTGGTCCCAAGAGATTGCACAGCTTGCTGTGTGTGACCTGAATCCAGAATTAGGGGCACTGGTTTTCATCTTGGAGGTTTCAGCACTCAGGATATCCTTTGGAGAGAACAAACAATTCACCATTTGTCTTGGTGAAGGCAGAATAGCTATGTGAGGGAGATCTTCTGCTTCAGACAGACCCCCAAGCTGAATGCAGGATGAGCCCATCTGACAAACACACAGTGCTATCCACAGGTGTTGGTCCTGTGTGGGACTGCTTCCCGCAGGGCTGCTCTCCCTCACCAGGCAGACCTTCCTCCAATTTACCCAAGGGGGCTGGCATTGGGAAGGAGAAAGAGGCAGAGTGGTGTGGAAACCCTTACGACACCCCAAGACTCAGTTCTGCTCCAGCCTGTCTCACAGCAATTCGCAAACCAAAACATCCTCCCTAGAAGGGGACTCTTGTACTGCCTGGATTTTAAGTTCCCTGAATTGCTTGGTATAACTAACTACTAAGCAATCAATATGCCTCGAGCCGAGATGGGGAAACATAAAGCCGTGAAGAATGCTCCCCGCATATTTCTTCCTGGATATGATGTCAGAGTCCGGCTCTCCCCAGCCCTCCGCTGCCTCACATCTGTATTCTGTGTCTGCCTTGCACAATGCCAGCTGCGCTGTGCTTTGCAGGCCGGATTGCCCTCACAAGCGCAGACAGACCCACCTTCGGGGAGGTGGTGCTCTTCAAAAACGTAACCGCTTCTCATCTGGAGCGCCTCTACTCAAGTTTGCTGATCTTTAAGCAGAAACTGGACAGGCTTGGCCATCGCCAAAAAATGTGAACAGAGATGTTCATTTTTTAAGTGTATCTGATTGTTCTCTGATGGAGCTGTCATCAGAGGGTCCATTTTGAGCTCATTCTTTGAAAGCCATGGCAGCCTTAGCAACCCCTCTTTGCTCTGTTCTGCCTCCTGAGACAGCAGAAAAGCAATTTGGAGCTTCTCATGCAGTTTCCCCTGGACACAGCCCCAGCAGGCTACTGAACAGAAATTCTTCATCTGCCCAAGCTAATTTACAAACATCGTGTTATTCTCCGCCTGAGGTCTTGTTTTTGTCGGAACTACTAGAAACCTACATTGTTTGCATCCAAGGTTTTGCGTCCCTCTGTATTAAGAATGTCTTAATTTTTCCTCATTAATATTAAACATTGTTAATCTATTTCCATAGTAGGGTCAGATCTGAGACTGTTCAGACACGGTTACTTAGTTCTTGAGCTCTGAGGCACAAACACTTGCAGGACCTTGACCCCAGTGTGTCCCTGTTCAGAGAGGGACTCTCAGCTGGGAAATCAGGCTTCTCCAACCTAGGATGCCTTCCTGACAGAGATGCAAAGATACCAGTGTGGGCTTCAAAATGCTGCTCTTATCATTACAACACGAGATCTAGTTTATCTGTCAGGTGCTTTGGTACCTGTCAGTTAAAGGAATAAAGTATTTTAGACCATTCTGGTCCAAAGTTATGAAGCTATTTTTGCCCTAAATAATATGCACTTTGGGGGGCGTGACATCATGTTGGTATCTCTGCTTAAAGACTTAACAGCACAGAGGACAAGTGCTTGCGGTTTGATCTTCTGGTAAAATTCCTTGACATTTTCCGAGTCCTGGGTCTCCAGTCGGTTTCCTAAAGGACTGTGGTTCAGACAATTGCAGCATAGTTTCCAACAAAGAAAAACTGGTTCAATTCTATATGCATACTTCTATTGCTTTCATATGGAGGTTATGTCTCCTTTGCTTTGCTGTGAAATGAAATGACTTCTGCACAACATTGCACCTGGAAGCTTAAGAAGCTAATAACCTGTTTCCATACCAGTGTGTTTTAAAATGATGAGCCAGGCAAGGGATAAAATTGGACCAACAGCAGACGCATTTCCAAATAACAAGCAGTGTTTTATGAATTGTCCCCTAGAAGGAACTGAGCCCAAGGAGAATGTATTCAGAGCCTACATGAGAAGGTAGATCTTGAGTTTTGTATATTTTAAGACGTGTGAATGTTTTAAAGAGCAGATGGTTTTACTGAAGGGTGATGTGAATCCTGGCTGGGCTGGAGAGAGAGCTGCAGGGTTGAAGCATCTCCCATCCTTTCTTTTCACATAAAAACATCTTCCAAAAATTAAGCCATTTGTGAGTTTCACTTGGTGTTTGAGAGACTTAGGGGGAAAAAAAAATCAACCATGGGGTTTATTCCTGCTTTCGTTTTTTTTCTCCCTTTGTAATCTCTCTAAGGATGAGAACAAGATAGAAACACGTACGAGCAGACAGTGAGGAAGTCACTTGTGTTCTTTCTCTTGCTTCAGGTGCTTCCAAAGGAACATTTTAGAGTTAGCCTACGGATGCCAAGGTGGGCTCCAGCCAGATTTAGATGTCTTGGTCATATAAGTGGCCTGTTGGGAAGCTCGCTTGTAACAGGTGCTTTTTCTTTTACGAGAGCCATTGTTTTTCCCTCCCCCACCCCCTTGGCAGGATCCCTTCAGGGGATTTCCAGGCAATCTGAAGACTCCTAAGAGATGAAGGACTGCATAAAAGAACAAGGTTCTCAACAGAGGGAGAGAGAAAACACAACCCCATGCTCCTCCCAATTCAGACCCTTGGACGCTAATTCTGGCTCTGACAGTCACTTGCTGTGGAAACCAAGCAAAGGAACTCAATTTCTTTCTGTTCCCTTTCTAATCTGAGAGCAAGGGCTAAACTGGCTCAGAAGTTCCAACAAATAGTATGTGACTAATGAATGGTACTTTGATATTTGATGTTACTTCCACAATATTAATCACGAGCATGGATTTAAATGGTGCGCAAAGGGATGAGCCTGAGGACATGTACCCAGGAACAGTATAGGAAAAGGCAATTTGTATGGAAAGCAAATCCAGAGTGTGCCTCCTGAATGGGATTGCCCTATATAATATAGGATACCTGGTTAAATTAGAATTTCATGTAATGACAAATATTTTCTTAGTATCAGTATGTCTCAAATATTGCATGGAACATACTTATCCTAAGAATTACTAATTCTAGAAAATTTTTTTTTAAACGATATTCATTTATTTATTTATTTATTTGACAGAGAGAGAGAGAGAGAGAGAGAGAGAGATCACAGGTAGGCAGAGAGAAAGGGGGAAGCAGGTTCCTCACTGAGCAGAGACCCCGAAGGGGGGCTCGATCCCAGGACCCTGAGATCACGACCTGGTCTGAAGGCAGAGACTTAACCCACTGAGCCACCCAGCCACCCCTAATTCTAGAACTTATTTGGTGTTCATCTGGAATTCAAATTTAACTGGTTTTTTAATTTGCTAAATCTGGCAGGCATAATCTACAACAAGGGTCTGGCCCAAGGGTAGGAGGAGGAAGACGACAGAGACCAGGGGCTCTCCAATCAGAGGATTATTTCTAAGGTGAGAAGTCTGAAGTCAGGGTTGGGGATGAGTTTCTAGAACAATTAGGACAAGTCAGGCCTTTGTGTATGTGTTGTGCTTCAAAACCTCAGATTCTGCCATTCAGTCTCCCTCCCCCCTCCCCCCTGCCCTTTCCTTTTTACCCAGGGAACAGATTAAAGTGAATTTCTTCTTGGAGGAATTGTTAACTCATTTGTCATTCCTCAAATATTCCCTGAGTACCCATCATGTGTTAAATACTATGTTGGTTTCTGAGGCTGTAGGAACAGAGGAGCACCCCCTTTACTTTCACAGAGC
Organism: Mustela nigripes; assembly: GCF_022355385.1. Taxonomy (NCBI): domain Eukaryota; kingdom Metazoa; phylum Chordata; class Mammalia; order Carnivora; family Mustelidae; genus Mustela; species Mustela nigripes. The sequence continues at coordinate 50,873,448 of NC_081560.1, forward strand.
ACAGCCGGTCAGGAGGGACCAAGATAACTTTGCCCTGGCTGGCAGAACTCCGAATCTGTCTCCTGGACTCAAAGCCCCAACCCACCCCCACCCTTTTTTTTTCTTACCTGCAATTAGATACCTGCTGGGTACAAATTAGATTCCAGAGGTAGAAGAGAAATAAACAAAATGTAGTTCTTGAGTATAAGAAACTAATGGCAAAATGAAACCCCTAAGTCAAGAGTTATTTTAAAAGGTGGTATGTGGTAAGTACAGTAAAAAGGATGGAGTGGGGGAGGGCTTAGAGGAGACCTCACATCAGTTTGGGGGCTTAGGAAGGTTTCTTAGAAGAATCTGAGGTGGGCTTAAGGAAGGCTGAGATATTCCCCCATTACTCTGGATTTAGAATCATATAATCATGGCATCTTAGAAGAAGTATTCTTGGAGTCTACATGTCCAGGCATTTTTTCTATAGCACCCTTCATGGAGGGTCATTTGCCTTTTGTTTGAATTCTCTTGTCTTCCTAAGATGTTGGAAAATTGTTAGAAATAGCGACTCAAAAAAGCAGAGTTGAAATCTGCTGTCTCCAAGATTCCTTCATTGATTCTACCCCTGCTGTCTGCCCTACTTACTACTTCCATTAAATACCTGGCTGAAGATGTTGAACATAAGCTTCCTAGGTATTCCCGTGGTAGAGGCATAGGGGTGGTAGCAAACACTACAGATGACACAGAGAAAATACTAAGCTAGTAAGGTGAGATGTAATATGAGTATGTGCAAAATCCTGCATTTAGATCCAAAAATATCAATTAGAGAATAGATTAAAACTGGCTTGGTAGGAACTCCTGTGAAAAAGACCTAAGGGTTTAAATTTATTCTTAACTTAATATGAGCCAACGATGTCATGTGACTGCTAAGAAAGCTAATCATCTTGAGCTGCACAGCTAGAACAGTGTCAAGATCACAGAGACTAATAGCCCCAGTATAATCTGCCTTGGTCAGATTATATTTATATGGTGTGTTCAATTTTGCATGCTTCCTTTTAAGAGGGTAATGGATACAAACACACTTGCCATCACACCTGGCAAGGAGGACCCACATGTCACACACATCAGTACAGAAATAATTTTTGCCCCCCTCTAGGTCCCCTAAAATTTTTTGAAAGTTTAGAAGTGATTGATCGAATGGGAATTTGGGGAAAGGAAGGGGAAACATGTGTGAAAACGGGACCCTCCCCATCCCTCCTCCCAAGATGGAGGACGCTAGACCAAGAACATGATGAGGTAGAGGGTAGGGAAGCAGGTATTGGTTAGAAGAAGATGACAGTCTCTGTCTGGAAACTGGAGAAAGAGCCAGGATGCTCTGTTTAATGTTGGCCACTCTACATCACCCAAGGCAGGTGTCCAGGTAACTGGGCCTCCCAACTGACTTCACTTCTATGAAGTGTAATTTTGGGAAGAAGAACTTAGACCTGCCTCAAATGGAAAAGTGAGGCCATGGTGTTGGTGAATTAACTTGCTGGGCTCCCTGTGGGGTAGGGCCTGGGGACACCACGCCTCCTACCTGCCCTGGGCCCAGGACCCATGTTCACCTTGCCCTGTTCCGGCAGATCTGTGCCACCATTTAGGAGAGAGCACATCTTTTTCAGCCTTTGGATTTCAAGGGTGACCCCCCACCCAGCTGTGGAGCACTGGGTGGGAATTTGAGCTGGGCCTGAGCAAAGCATGACTTAAGACTGATAAATATTTAGACATACATTAAGTGGTCTCCATTTACATTTGTTTACTCAGTCTCTAAACGTCAGGATAAAGGTGAGACATTACAGTGCCACTAGTTTAGAGGAAGAACATTCCCTACGGTTCTGGTAATTTCCTCAAACAGCAGACCCGACCATTTGCATCCCTCACCACTGCCCACCTTTTTTTATTTTAAAAATCTATGTAAAAGATATTCCATGTCTATGTAAAATACCTATTACAGAGGCTGACATACAGTAAGTGCTCAATAAATGTTCTATTTTTCCCCCCTTTGCTTTTTCCCACCTTCCAAGCATAACTGGAGATGGCATATTTTCCCAAGCTTCACCTTGATCCGAGCTTTGAGATCCTATTCATGCAGGATCCGTCTACATAGGAGCTGAGTTCTGAGCCTTTTTTCCATTTTTGTATGTGTCTTTTAGAAATAAGGATTCCCCCAAAACTCTGATATTCATGGTGTTTTCTACAGATGTTTTTTCCTTTCTTTATCCTCTAGAGTGTATTTGTGTATGTGTGTGTGTGTGTGCATGTGTGTGTGTGTGTGAGAGAGAGAGAGAGAGAGGGCACGTGAACATGTGCAAATTCAGGTAGGATTTTCTTCTTTTCTTTCTTTCTATTAACAGATAATGTATTATTTGTCTCAGGGGTACAGGTCAGTGAATCATCACTCACCATAGCCCATACCCTCCCCAATGTCCCTCACCCAGCCATCCCATCTTTCCTTGAATCCTCCACTGTTTGTGAGACCTATGATTCCCTTTTAGGGAATCTAGTCGTGAGTTTCATTTTAAAACTTTCACACGTACCTTCTCTATAGCCCTTTGAAAACAAAAGATTAGTGCACATATTTGAGAATGTTTTCATTTTCCTTTGTATCAGTGTGCTTTGATTTTGGGTTGCATGAATTGATTCCAAAGCAAGAGAAATGGGTGTATTGAAAGGATGCTAAAGGCTGCTCACAGACTTAAAGGAGAAAGGACACACTAGAGGTCAGGAAGAACAGTAGTCAGGCCAGCTCTAGGAATTTGGGAAAGGCTTGCATAGTGAGTGACTCAGTGTCAACTGCCTGCCTGTGTGACACATGCTCGTGTCCTGGCAGTGAGACTGGCCAGTGTGATCAGGTGGTGTGAAGACCTGTAATTAGCAGCCTCAATAGAACTTCATGGGCTTGGATAGCACAGGTCCCTAAAGGAAGGAAAGCCAGTGAGAAAAATCTATACAAATCCACCCCGTTTTCTTGGCAATATTTGAAATTACTGTAGAGGTATCCTTCATTTCCATATTGTTGATTTGTTCATATCAAAGGCTAGAAAAATAATATCTTTCATGACTGCCTGCTACTTGCTCTAAACTCTGCCTGCTCGAATCTTTAAGACTTAAGGTGGGGAATAGGGAGCATGGGGTGGAAGAACAGGTTTTTGTGGGGTGGGAAAGATGGCGAGTTTGATTTGGATTTATTGTTTGAAGTGCCACTGGGGCGGACAGGTAGTGCTAACACCCAACTGGAAATGTGGGTCTTGAGCTTATAATAAAAATCAGGACAAAGAATGTAGATTTGGAAATTACTATTCATTTGATATTTTAATTAGATATTCAAGGAGCAATTATTAACCCCCTCATACTTACCCAACAGTTCTGAGGGCTAGAATCAAAAAATTGAGTAATTTAAGAGAATGATTCTTAAGAAGCTTATAGTTTTTAGGAGACAATGGACAAATAAATCAATAATTGTGATATAATGTCCATTGGGGCAATGTTTGAGGTTAACCCAGAGTGCTAGGAAAATACAAAGAAAGGGCACTGAAAGTGGTTCCAGATCCTTTGCCTGGTTGTCAGAGCATGGACAGGATATCTTCCTATTCCTGACTTGGCTCTGGTCATTAGAATGTATTCCCACCCTAGACACATTCTGTGCCCCTGTTTGGTTAGATCTACCCCCAGTGGAACCCTTGGACTGGTCTGTACCATCTGTAGCCTCCTGTGGTCCTAACATTGACAAGAGAATACCGTAGGGGTAGAGATTTTGGCTAAACATAACCCACTGGTGTTAGTAAAGATATTCCATTAAAAATATATTAAAGATATTCTGATATGACCCCAAAAGCCTTTTTTTGTTGGTATCTGTTATTTTTGATACTTCTGTTCATTTCTTAATATCCCTTAGTCAACTCCTTCTTTTTTAGCCCAATTAACTACTACATAACAAAGGTATACTTAAAACAAACAAACAAAAAAACCCTCTAGTCATGCAACAAAAATTACTATTTTAGTTGCACTATTTAGTTTCATTAGTGCCCTGGAAGAGATGACCTAGAATAGAAATAATTCAGAATTCATTTTCAATGTTCTCAGCTACGAAATCTCTTTGAATGCATATTTGTTCATTAGTTTTAAACACTTGTTCTGAACAGACAGTACACCATGATGTTTTTGCGAGGAGTGCTGACACCCTTCTTACTGCTAATGCTTGATCTGCATTATTTTTCCCTTTTAATTACATTGTATAAAAATTTGCTACACATCAATCTTAAAAGATGTTAATGGGTATTGTATAATAGTCTGCTTTTTCCAATTATATAAACTACCCATTTTTGGCCTTAGTACTTTATTATCTTTTAGTAGAATGTTTGATTTTTAAAAAAAAGTATTTAAATATTTATGTTTAAAAACTTCTTTATCAAGTTTTGGGAGAAATTCCAGCCATGATACTCATGTGCCATCTTCACCAAGTTAAGATGTTAATATAAAGTTAAGCTGGGAACTTTAAAGGCATTTCTTAACTCCCTATCTTTTTTAGTCTGCCATTTCCAGGGAGTCTTGACCCTTACAGGTAACAAGAGGTTGGGAGAAGAATCAAAGTATTATGATGGCTCAATAGCCACCAGTCCCTATCAACCTACAAAGGTTCCCAGGAAAATGAGTTCTGCTGACCTGCCCTCCAGGCATTGCAATGTCATGACCTGTGAGGCAATGTGGTTCTTGGAATACATGGCTTATTTCCTCTGGTCTCCATACACACCAGTACAGATATCTACAGAATGTTCTGGGGCTCACAGTTTCCTCGTGCCCTCTCTCCCCCATAACTCAGCTGCTTTTCCATGGGCTTGCAATGTTCGTCCCCATCTCAAACACCCAAACTCCACCTAAGTTTCTATTTCTATTTTATATCCTAACACTATCTTCCTTATATAATTTCTTCCTTTTTAACATGCCTTCTCTCCCAGAATCTGATCCAGACACACTCTTTTTAAAAAAAATTTAATTTTTACTTGCGGAAAAATACTCATGACATAAAATTTACCAACCTAACCATTTTTAAGTGTATAGCTCAGTAGTGTTAAGTACATTTCACACTGTTCTGCAACCAATCTCCAGAACTTTATCTTAGAAAACTAAAACTCTGTTCTTATTAAACAATAATTCCCCCATCCCTGACAACCTCATTCAACTTTCCGTTTCTGGAAGTTTGATCACTTGAGGTATCTCATATATGCAAAATCATACAGTCTATGTCTTTTTGTGAATGGTTTATTCACTTATTTTGTGAATGGTATGTTTAGTGTAATGTCCTCAAGTTTCATTCATGTTGTCCCACATGTCAGAGTTTCCTTCCTTTTTTTTTTTTAAATTTTTAATTTTTTATAAACATATATTTTTATCCCCATGGGTGCAGGTCCGTGAATCGCCAGGTCCACACACCTGAAGTTTCCTTCCTTTTTAAGCCTGAGTAATATACCCTGGCAAGTCTACACAACATTTTGTTTACCCGTTCATCCATAGGTGAACATTTGGGTTGCTTTGACCTTTTGGCTATTATGAATAACACTATTGTGAACATGAATGTACAAATATCTCTTTAAGAACAAACTCATTCTTTTTGATAACATATGTTTACCTATTTAAAAATGGTTATTATGGAACATTACAAACATGTGAAAAAGTAGCGAGAGAGTATAGTGACCTTCAAAGTATCTGTTGCTCAGCATTTAGTTACTAATTTGTAATCTGTCATCATTTCTACCCCCCAGTACCTCCTCTAGATTATTCTCGGGCAAATCCTACACAGCATACAATTTCATCTGTGAATATTTCAAAATGTGTCTCTTAAAAGTATAAGAGCTGTTTTTAAATGTAAAGATGTAATACTGCTTTCACACAAAAAAATTAACAATATTTCCTCATTATCATCAATAAACCAGTTACTGTTCACATTTTCCCAACTAGTTATTTTTTCTTTAAATGTTAAACAATTGATTTGTTTGAATTGGAATCCAGACAAAGTCCATACATTATGGTTGAGGCATGCCACATGATGCCCCTCTCTTTTCCTTGAAATTTCTTCTAGGAAGTTGTTTTTAAATTATTATTAATATTCTGAGGAGTTTTGTGAACTTCAGATTTTGTTAATTGTTTCCTTCTGGTTCACTGAACATTATCTTTGGTCTTCTGAATTTCTTATAAATTAGTAGTTGGATTTAAGTACTTGATCAGATTTAGAATGAATTTTTTTTTTTTTTTTTTTTTAGTTAAAACTCATTTGTGGATGGTGTGTTTTTCCATTTGGCAGTACTTGATGTCTGAATTTCTATCATCATCATTATTATTATCATTGAGTAGGCTCATCAATTCAAAGTTGCAAAATGGAGACATTCTAATTCTGTGATTCTTTCTTCATTATTAACTAATATAGTTTCATCCAAAGTAATGTTCTTTCATCCATTATTTAGTTTTCCTGTGATATACTTCTCACAGAAAAGGAAGGATAAATGCTCATTTATTTTCCTTTCCTTACAGTTTTCTAAGCAGTGAATTGACTCAGGGAGGTCCTCCAAAAGTGGCCAATAAGATTTTTTTTTCTTTTGCTGTAATTTTGAACTAACAGATTTAAAACATACTTTATGTGTTTGAATTCATTGCACTTATGACTGAAGTTGGTCCCTGATACCTTTTGCTATGATCCTAAAAGTTACTGATAGATTCTGAATTGTGTTATGACACAATATTCATGGCTCATTTTGTACTTTTCAGTTCCAGGCCTGGAGTCCACAACTGTTCCTACAAAGAACTTTGGTTCCTTTATAAGGACATGGTATTTAGAGAGCACAATCTGGTTATTGCCATTGTACTGGTTTTCAGTGGAAAGAGCTGGAAAACAGGCTTTCCATTTTAAAGATAAAATATATTTTAGATTCACATTGATACTTGCAATTTGATTTCAGACCTAGAATGGGTTATTTTTGTTGTTGTTGTTGTTATTGTTTTGTTTTTTTTAAAAGATTTTATTTATTTATCTGACAGAGACAGACAGTGAGAGAGGGAACACAAGCAGAGGAAGTGGGACAGGAAGAAGCAGGCTTCCTGCCAAGCAGGGAGCCTGATGTGGGACTCGATCCCAGGACTCTTGAGATCATGACCTGAGCAGAAGGCAGATGCTTAAGGACTGAGCTACCCAGGCACTCAGATCTAGAGTGTTTTTACTTAATTTTTTGAACCTTTTTTTTTTTTTTTTAAGATTTTATTAGTCAGAGAGAGAGACAGACAGACAGAGAGAGCACAGCCGGGGGAGCAGCAGGCAGAGGGAGAAGCTGAGCAAGGAGCTGGATGTGGGGATCAATCTCAGGACCCCAAGATCATGACTCTAGCTAAAGGCAGACACTTAACTGATTGAGCCACCCAGGTGTCCGTGTATGTCCTTTTACTTAATGACAAAAATAATTGGTTTTCAATGATATCAGTATAATTTCCTTACCTTTTCTTTTACTCCATAATATATATACAACCGCCTGAGAACAGGAACACCAACGCTATCACTAATAATAAAAATACTAAGAACAATTAAAGATTTTTTTTCTGCAGTTATTTCTGTCACTGAGGTATATCCCACTAGAGATGTCTACAATAGAATTACTACGTTTAAAACTGCTTGGAAAATTTCTTCTTCGTGTGCTTATGCCACCAATTAGATACAGAGTTAAATTCTATTGTTGTATTTTACTTGTATTTTTGGGTATCCTAAAAAACTTGTTTCATGGGACGCCTGGGTGGCTCAGTTGGTTAAGCGGCTGCCTTCGGCTCAGGTCATGATCCCAGCGTCCTGGGATCGAGTCCCACATCGGGCTCCTTGCTCCGCAGGGGGCCTGCTTCTCCCTCTGACTCTGCCTTCCACTCTGTCTGCCTGTGCTCGCTCTCACTCGCTCTCTCTCTGACAAATAAAAAAAAAAAAAAACTTGTTTCATAATCATGTAAAATACTTACATAGTCCAAAAAATCAAGTCAAAGCAAGATTTATTTTTAAAAGCCTAGCTTCTATTCCCATTTGTCCACTGGAGTGCCTTATAGGTATTTATTTTAATCCATTCTTTATTTTAAATCTAGTACTTACTTATTTTACTGATTGACTATATCCTATTTTTATCAAAAAGATACTATAAAAATCATCAAATATAAAATGTTTGCTATTTATATCTTTAGTAATCAGAGGACCCAGTTTTAGGAGAGGATTCTGGTGGGAGACATGTAATGAAGGAGAGACAATCAATATGACTATGAACGGATGAGAGAGTGAGAGAAGAGTATGAGTGAGGTTGGTGGATTAAAATGAGGGGAGGTTGGCTTAGATCTGACTAAGAGTTTGCAGGAACACTGTGCTGGTGTGCTGAGAAGAGGCTGGAAGGGAAAGGATGCTTTTAAGGAGACCAGTTACAGTGTCAGTGAGCTATTGGGGGAAGATGGTGGCTTGCACTAGGATGGTAGTAAGGGAGGAAAGGAGAAGTGGTGATTCAGGACGTATTTTGAGTATGGATCCTTTGGGGAGTGAATTCAACTCATGGTAAGAAGGGCCCAGGGCCATTTGTAGGTGGGGAGGAGGAGGAACAAGGAAAAAAAAATGAGCGATGTCATGAAAACCTAGGACACTATAACCCAAACAGCCCTGATTTGTGACTCCTCCAACCCCGTGACCCTGACAGGGAGTCCATGGGACACAGTCTCTGGTGTGTCTGCCTAGAGATGGCAGAGGCTGGTGAGAGATGTGGTGTTAGAGAGGTGGGCCAGAAAAGAGTGAGAGGAAAAAACATGTGTGAGTGCTTTAGACCACACTGGAGACCCCAAGAGGTAGATAGTGTGGGGGGACATATTTGTAGTCTGTCAAGGTAGGCCTGAGAGTCGGTAAAATTTGGATCATTACCATTCATGGGACCCTACTTGAGTCTACAGACTGGTGATGATGAAAGAATGATGGGTACAGATTGAGACTACTTGGATGGAAGGAAGGACATTGGTTTTGCTCCCACAACCATCATAAGAAGAGAGGTCAGTACCGAATCAGATTGCCATTGAGTGGATCTGTAACTGGTTAAAAGATTGGCTCAATGGATAGATTGGGTCAGTCTTCTGGAGCCTGTCATGCCTGTGTGACAAAGATGCCATGATGAGAGACCCAGGAAAGTGGCTGTGGGTGGCCTGCCAAGCCCTTCTCCACTAGTTGGTACACGGTTGCTGCTGTGTTCCTATGAAGGCTGGTGTGAAGACAGGGGTACCTACTCTCTTTCCATTCTCCCACATGCTTTAGTGCCAGTGCACAGAGGTTTTTCAAAGTGTTCTGACCCTTAAAGTAGAGATTAATAGTAATGCTTAACCCAAGTGGACATTTCACGAATTCTCAGCCGCCTGTGCTTAAATAATTCAATTAAACATGTACTGAATGTTTATTAGATGCCAGACACTAGGCTAGGCTCTGAGAATATAGAAATAAATAAAATATGCCTCTGTCCTTTTGGAGTTAATAGTTCAGTGACAGGAGGCTGGCACAGGACCTAATTATTTTGTACAATGTGGTACATCTATGGAAAGTCACGTATAAGCTGCTTTCGGGGATATGGAGGCAGGACCTCAACCTAGAGCAAGGTTAAGGAAAAGCTTCCTAAAGAAGGTCAGGTCAGCCTGTGCTGGAGGCTGATGGGGTTGGGAGTGGGTCAGTGGAAGGAGGACGACATAGAAACAGGTCTCTCAGGGAAGACCAGGACAAGCACAAGAATGATGTGTGAGCAGTGCTCAGAGTACAAGGCAGGAAGTGGCCAAGGCTGAGGCTAGACACATCAGTAGAAGCCCTGCCTAGAAATCCTTAAATGCCATCCTAATGAGCTTGGCCTTCCTCTGGGGCTAATAAGCCACTTAAAGTCTTTCAGGGCAGGGATATTAGGAATGAAGAACTTGTAGTGGATATGAGAAATATCTGTTTGGTATCGTTTTGTGACCAGAAACAAAACAAAAACATTTTCCTTATGTGAAATTCAAACAGTATTAAAATATGAAATGTGGAAAAGTGAAATTTCACTCCCCAGATCATTGATGGTTTGGCTATAATGCCTTCAATTTGTTTAATTCTAAAAATGACTTGTGATTAATGTCTGAGGGAATGTGAACATCAGAAAACACCATGATAGCTTTTTTCATTTTCAATGTATGTTGGACACGTTTGCATTTTCTTATAGATCTACCTTATTACTACTATTTTTTAGATGTACCTTAAAGAAACAGTATATAATCTACTGCATGAACAAAACATTTTTTAAATGATTTATTGATGAATACTTGGATTCTTCCCAATTTTTTTTCCTTTAAAAAAATTTTTTTTTCCCAAATCAAAGTGATCCGTATATCTAGTTTAAGAAGGGAAATACCTGAGAAGTATCTTCAGGCATTTAATGAAATATATAGGAGGCAGAATTCACAAACTTGATGGCCAGCTGGATGTAAGTAGTAAGAGAGAAGAAGGAATAAGAATATGAAGTGTTTAACTGGCTGAGTGCAGAAGTATGGGGCTGGGTTCGGGGGTGAAGTGAAGATCCTGAACGTGGTGAGTTACCTGAGATGTCTGGCACAGCAGCTTGCAGATATCTATGTGAATTTCAGGAAAGAGGTCAGAGATCAAGATCCTGATCAAAGATCTTTCCAGAAGCTTGAATGAGATGCGAGGGTGAGAGATAGCCTTGTCCATCTGGATGTGGTCATTAAACAATGGGAGTAAATGAGATGGGTTGGGAGAAGGATGGAGATCAAGGGTAAGACTTAGACAAGTTCAAAGGCCAGTTACACGAGAATGTTTAATGGGTAGGCCAGGCAAAGGGCCCATGATGAAGGTGGAGACTATCAGAGCAGCAGGAAAACCAGGGGAACTAGAGCCAATAGGCAGTAGAGACAGATTATAGGAAAGTACAATGTACGACTGAGAATTTGAAGGAGGAGGGGGCCTGTTAAGGTAATGGTAAAATGGCAAAGGGATAAAAATAAAAATGTGAACTGCAACATTATTTATAATAGCAACAACTGGAAACAAGCTGTACCATTCATCCTCTAGGGAACGCGTTATATAAATAATGATACACATAGTCACTGGAAGAATATGCCCCTATCAAAAATTACACAGATTTATGCTTACTGACATTTATACTTATTGTTCAGGAAAAGCAATGCAAGTCACTGAAAAACGAGTATTATATGTTCCAATTTATGTAAATCTCTATACACATAGCCATCTGCTTGTGCATGTAGGCATAGACTAGAGAGATGTTTGAGAGAATGTTCACCAAAATGTTAATGGTGATTATCTCTGGAAGAGGAGAATGGGGTAAGTTTTCTTATTTGCATTTAAAGTATTGCTTAAATTTGTTACAATAATTATGTAATAAAAAAATAAAACTGCATATGTAGAAACAGAGAGTATATAGGGAATCTTTGTACTTTCTGCTCAGTTTTGCTGGTAATCTATAACTGCTTTAAAAGATACAGTCTAATGAAAATTTTTAAGCAATAAAGCTGTTATTAGAAGATAAAATGTTAGTGATGTTAAATACTGCAGACTGAGTAGTTCAATACTGTGAAGTAGGAACAGAAGGTACATTAGAATGAGTTGAAGAGTGAATGGGGCTTGAAGATAATGAGATACCAAAGATCTTTCTAGAAGCTTGAATGAGATGCGAGGGTGAGAGATCGCCTGATAGGTAGACTTGAACAATAACTCCTTTCTTCCTCCAACTTCCCCGCTCCCCTCCTTCAATTCATTCTGAACACTGTTGCCAGGTAAATTCCCCAGAAACCACATTATCTTGTCATTCCTATCCCAGACATCAGTGGCTCCCACCCAATGAAGCTGAAATGGCCTGCTTGCCTTTCAGATGCCTCCATAACCTGAATTCAATCACCATCCCCACATTAACCAGCTTTTCACTCAAACCAATTAAAAAAAAAACCAGAAACAAAAACTTAAGTCTACACGTATTGAACATGTATTATAAGGCCAGGTACTCTTAAAATCACTCTTTAAAACTGTGTATCGGGGCGCCTGGGTGGCTCAGTGGGTTAAGCCGCTGCCTTCGGCTCAGGTCATGATCTCAGGGTCCTGGGATCTAGTCCTGCATCGGGCTCTCTGCTCAGCAGGGAGACTGCTTCCTTCTCTCTCTCTCTCTCTCTGCCTGCCTCTCAGTGTACTTGTAATTTCTCTCTGTCAAATAAATAAATAAAATCTTAAAAAAAAAAAAACAAAAAAAACTGTGTATCATTTACCAGAACAAAGTCATTATGGTCCTCGTCATCACTGTAGTTACAAACCAATGAGGATGTCAGACTTCTCTAAGGCCAGTGGTAGCTCAGGGTAATATGGCCATAACTGATTAGCAGGCACCTGTGCAGACTGCATAGCAAAGGGTCCCTGAAGCCTGTACTGGCATCTGCTTTTGCTTTTGTGGGCCACCTCATTCCTTCTTAATCCTTTTTAAATGCCTAGAGCCTCCTAACCTTTCATATCGTAGATCAAGTCGAATCTTAACAGCTTTCTTCTTAGGATTTGCATGACATTCTATTATGATGCCTTTATCTTTCTGATCATACAATATCTTCTATTCTTAGTTAACTGCGTGTGTGGATGAACAACTTCTTCATGGTGATTGTGAGCTTTGAAAGCTGTCACAGGATCCCGCACAGGGTTAAACACGTAGTCAGTGTGCAATATGAAATTTATCAGGAAGCTTCTCATCCAAGATATTTAATATTTAGAAATAACATAAAATTAACTTTGAAGGTGGTTCATCAGAAAGGATCCTAACGTAACCTAGAGCTAACAACAATTCTTAGGGGTCCAAGGGGAGCGGGTAACAAGGATGGGGGTGGTTGCTAGGCCTTCAGAAGGGCGGACTTTAAAATAATGAAAAGAAATAGAAAAAAAAATTGGTTTTAGCCAGAACCCAATCAAGATGGCATACACAATAAATAAACCCAAACTCAATTATTATGCATGACAGAGAATAAAAGCTCAATTATTATTCAAGACTCTAAAAGCACAAGTATGGTCTAAATACGGGGTGGCATTATGAGACTATGGTTAAAGAGACAATTGCAATAATGAATATGTAAACAGAATTATGACCTTGCCAAGGTTAGGAGGCACTTTATACTGCCCTTACAAGGCTATCACATCTAAATTTTATCTTAATATTTAAAAAGGAATGTGTAAGCAGCACAGTGCCCTGTCTCCCAAGTTTTATTCCGCTGCACATGAGGTCAGCAGGATGTTAATAATGGGTGTTCCATTTTTAACATGGTCTAACGAAAGAATGGAAAATGTTGTTATAGCAGACCCCGGAGCCTTTTGATTAAAATGATGTGAAGGACCTACGAATAGAGTTTAAAAGAGAAGAGATTTTTTTTTTTTTCCCCAGGAGTAAAATAAAACTGAGGACAGAACAAGTGGGTCTAAGTAGAAGGAGGGTTATTCTAAGCTGGGGACATCACAGCTGCTTTACCTCCGTAAAGTCAGAAATTGGCCTGGGCGCCTGGGTGGCTCAGTGGGTTAAGCCGCTGCCTTCGGCTCAGGTCATGATCTCAGGGTCCTGGGATCGAGTCCCGCATCGGGCTCTCTGCTCAGCAGGGAGCCTGTTTCCTCCTCCTCTCTCTCTCTGCCTGCCTCTCTACCTACTTGTGATCTCTCTCCGTCAAATAAATAAATAAAATCTTTAAAAAAAAAAAAAAAGAAAGAAATTGGCCTAGTGCAGCTAGAGAGAGTCAGGTCAGCAATGGACTGCATAGTGAGGGTGTAAGAGGAAAATATTACATTATTATTGTGAGAGAACCTATCATCTTCAACTTTGGACACAGGATAGGAAAGGCCAAAAATCATTTAAGGATGATCTCTATATCTTGTTGCCTGAAGCTGCCAGGGAGGCGACCCTCTGAATTTTTTTTCTCACTCTAGAATTCCATGAATCTCACAGTGTGAACTCTAGAATGAGTGGTATTATCATAAAGATCTGGTTTTAGCTCCTCTCCTGCCACCAACCTACTGAGCCATCTAGAAGATGATGATGATTTCTCATAATATCCGACAGGAATTTCCTCAGGATTAATTATACAATGCTTGTAAGGAGCTTTCAGCTCCAGGGAGAAACACAATGAAAATATTTATGGTAATAATTTGAACTATAAGAAATTGCTGATATTTGACCACTCATGGTCTATGAAAATGGCAATTTCATGTAGTTTAACTCAATAAAGTTTATCATTCATCAAGCCTCCTGTGTGGCAGGCATGGCTGGTTCTGGGGATATAAAGATGATTGAGACATTGTCCCTGCCCTGAGGGAGCTCTCGAACCTGTGACGGAAATGGACACTTGAATAAAACATTACAATGCAGGGGGACGAGTGGTACAGTGAGAGTATTATAAGATGCTGGGGACAGAAGAGAGAGCCAGCAATTCTGCTGGGCCAGGAGGGGAAGCCCAGAAAAAGGCAAGGAAAGGCTGGCTTTGTTGAGGATGTAACATTAATTTAATTTAGACGGGATCTTGAAGGCTGAGGGATTCACCAAGTGGAAAGGACCATTCTCGGCCAAGGAAATAGCTGTATAAAAACAAAGAGGTATGAAAAAGTCTTTCCTGAGACAAAAATATTATTTAAATCAATAATTTGATAAGGAGACATTCACAAAACAAACTGAGGATTGCTGGGGGTAGGGGGGTAAGGAGAGGGTGGTTGGGCTATGGACATTGGGGAGAGTATGTGCTATGGTGAGTGCTGTGAAATGTGTAAGCCTGACGATTCACAGACCTGTACCCCTGGGGCAAATAATACATTATATGCTAATAAAAATAATTAATAAAAAATAAAATTACAACCACTCCACCTTCAAAAAAAAGATAAGGAGACATTAATCAAACCCTCTATAACTCATTCCTATTCGAATGTCCTCTTATTGAATATGAATTATTATTTATCTGACTTTGTTTTTGTTTACTAGGGATCTTTCATGTTTATCAGATGGCTACAGCAGAGGATGCCTTTCAGCAGAAAAAGAGATGAAGCTGGACAGGTTACCTAGAGCCCTGTGTCCTACAGCAAGAAGGGGCTTCATCCTGCAGGTGTTGAGTAGGGTAATGACACGATCAGCACTGGGAAAAGAAAGACCACTGTGGTGGTTTCATGGGGGAGAGATGACAAGTAGATGCTAGTAGAAGTAAGGACAATAGTGGGGGGACTGTGGAGAAGAGAGGATTCTAGGAAGTCATAACATTTAAGGGACAGGAGCAGTTTGGGGGGCAGAAGGAGAACGGAAGAAGGTGAGTTACCAAAGTCAAGTGAGAAAAAGTCTTCAAAAAAGTGAAATAAGTTCAATGAGATAAAAACTGAACGCCATCCCTCAGATCTAGAAAGTGGTCATTGGTTATCTTAGCAAAAGCAGTGCCAGTTGGGTGGACAGAAGTTACATGCGAGGATGCAGATATGGATAAATTGGATGGTGAGACCGGGCTGGTGGGTGAAAAGGAACATCCTGACTTCTTGCTCTCTGTCCAGTTTTCAGTGGAGAATCAATGGGTTGGACTGAGCTGCAACAGGGGAGCTTAACTGCAGCGCTGGGGAGGTGAGGCGGCTGCAGAAATGTGAAAGGGCAAGGCAGACTTGCCAAGAGCAATGAGTGCACGGACGGGGATGAAAACCATAAAGTGTAGTAACTGTGATTCACATTTGTGTTACTGTTTTCCCAGTAGTGTTTGGCAGCACAGAAGCAGGAGGTTAGGAGAAGCAGGAGGTTAGGAGAAGCAGGAGAAGCAGGAGGTTAGGAGAAGCAGGAGGTTAGGAGAAGCAGGAGGTTAGGAGAAGCGGGGCTCCCGAGAGGGGGTGGAAAGGTGGTGAGGAGGGAGGGTCCCTAGGAGGGAGTGGTTGATTACATGTACCATCATGATGACTCAGCGTCTACAGGACAGGAAGTAGAACCTGCAGGTAACTGCTGGGCTTGGGACAATGGGTGGATTCAGGAGACCCAGTGGAGGTCTTAGGAGGTCTCAGCAGACAGGGACAGTGAGAATAGAGAGAGAGAGAGAGCGGGGAGTTAACTACATAACGGGATTTAGCTGAGGTATGGCTGGTCAGAGTTCAAGGTGTCTGTGTTGGAATACTGTGGAGTCATAACAAGACTCCTTCCTGGAGGGCTGCAGGACAGGGGTGCTCAAGTAGGGCACGGATGAAGATGGATGAAGCTGAGTAGACTAAGAGATGTTCAGGTGAGAGCAGAGATGAGTATTTCCCCAAGACCACTGCTTGCTCAGGATAGTGGGAGAGAGAAGGTAGAGATTATAGGTCAGGCTCCAAATTGTTATTTCGGAAAACAGACTCACTAAAGGTCAGTCCCTGTTTGAGAATACCCTTTGGCCACTTTGTCTTGTGTGCCACAATCTCCTCCTGTAATATATACTTCCTTTTCTTTCCTCCTAACAGGATTTGAAGTGACCTCTCTTCAGTGGTAAGTGGGGCTGTGGGTTGCTTTCTGCTCTCTCCCAGCTTCCTCCTGGCTTTCCCATGGTTTGCTGCTGCCTGAGGCTGGTGGGTGGTTCATCAGTGAATCCCTCTGCTCTTGCCAATCATCCTTCACCTGCCTGAGGAGACGACGTGAACATTTTCAGGGGCCGTAGAAATATACTTCTATATAGGAGTGGCCATTTCTGAGCCTAGGTCTGGTTTCTCTTTTCCCAGCAGCCTTCTCCTCCCCAGGGCTCAGAGTCTTCTAAATGGTTCTACCCACACACAAGGGAGTTGTCTGTCTGCCAACCCATCCTGCTAATGCCAAAGCTGCTTGACAGTTCAACATGCACAGTTTGAAATAGATTTTTCATCAATATAACATATTAAACTTTTAACCCACAGAGGAACAGTGCAATGCAGTTTATCATATCTTTTTTTTTTTTTTAATTAATTTTTTTTTTTTTAGGGTAGTGTCCCAAACATCAAGCTTTGGGATTTTCCATGAACAAATGTTGAGTGGCTTCACTTGAACTCCTCTGTCTGTCACAGGTCTTCCTGCTGCAGGAGACACAAAACCGTGTCAAGTTAAAAGTTCTGGGGCTTCTAGTCCAGGATCATGACAACCCAGTTTAGCTCACTTTCCTGGGAGAACGCGGGGCCTCTTTTGGAGTCTCGCTCGGCCCCCCTCGGAGGTGAGTCAGCATTTCTGTGCTTGTTCAGCTTCTAAGGTTACTGAAGCACCAAGGGGGGCACAGTTCATCCCGAGTCACGCTGCAGGATCGTGGCAGGCTAAAATCAGACTGAGAGCTTGTTTCCACTAGGCAGTACTCCTTGAACCTTCGTGTGTCTACTGGACGCCGCTATGTTGACACCAGGGCTGCACCTCTGTCTTTAAATAGTCCGGTGGCGATCATGTTTGTGAGTCCCTTTGTGGGCTCAGCGCAGGCCTGTGTGAAGCTCAGACTGCAGCTTGAAAGGATTCTGGCAGTTTCTGCCAAATATAATAATACTTAGCTCGAGGAGTGAGAAAAATGCTGCAAGATGGCAGGAGTTTGAAGTGGAGACGGAAACAGGAGAGCTCTTCCTCAGCTTTTCAATTGGCAGTCAGAACCGACACTCTTTTTTGCCTCTGGAAGGTTCTTTTCAATCCCAAATCATTTTTCCCTTGAAATAATTAGACTGAATGTTCGTGATGCAAGTATATCCATGTGCACGGCTGTTACGAGTCTCCAAAAACAATTCACGTTCCAGTGTGCCAGGATGCAGAGCCAGAGAAGGGTGGTTTCGGATTAATGACGTTCTAAATTTATCATGCATTTTCTTAGCCTCCTTTCCTTGAATATAATTTTGAAGAGACAGGAATCCAATAGAGTGGATGTGGTCTTTTGTTGCTTATGGGTTGTGACTTCCTCCCACAATAAAAATTGTAGCCCTCTTTCAGTTATAGTTGCTCCCAACAACATCGGTCACCATCATAAACAAGAAATGCACAGAGAAGGCCCTTAGTCAGCAAATTCAGGATGTGAGAACAGAAAGGGGCGTTGGAGGTCATCTGGTCCAGCCAGCCACCCACCCACAGTGGGCATCTGCTCTCCAGCATCCCCGGTGAAAGATTTAGCTCAGGGGTTCTCAAAGTTTGTTACACATTAGAATCATTAGGGGAGTTTTAAATACCCCAGTGCCGGGGCTCTACCCCAAATTGATTAAATTAGAATTTCTGGGAATGAGGCCAAGACATCAACATTTTAAGAAACTTCCCTGAGGAGTATACCATGCAACCAACATTTGACCGAAGATCTAGTTTCTACTTAGCTGTGTCCCATGATGAAGAATGTCTGCTTTGTGGGGTAACTGTTCACTGCTAAACAGTCCATTCCTATTAGAATTAATAGGAATTAATAAATCTTTGGAAGCCATCCAGAACCAGTCAAAACTGGCTAGCCCTCCAAACATGTGAAAGCAGTACACAATTTATGACACACTAAACTGTATTAGCTATAACTTCTTCCTTCCTGTGGCCCAAAGTACCAATTTAAATTACACTCTTAGATTATACTATTTCAAAATGTGGCTTTTGATGCACTCTTCGGCTATTACCCTGTCCTAGCTTCCTTATTTTGACTTCTTGATGAAACAATTCGACAACCACAGAGAAAAAGGTTAGATTTCTCTCAAAGTTTAAGTGAACAGATTTTTGAAGAGGCAATATGGCACACGAGGTGTGTTTCCCTCCTTCCCATCAGCTGTCATGTTCCCAGCAGCCAGCTCCTTCCTCTCCCAGGCCCTGTGCCGCCTGTCTCTTTCCTGTCTACTTACGCTCACAGGGGTCCTGCTTGCTTTTGCTCTCCCTTTGTTAGCATGTGAGCCCGGGCGATGGCCAGGCCCGCAGGAGTGTGGCAGAAGGGAGAAGACGGGAGAGAAGAGGAGGATGTCACTGTCATACCCCAATTTAGGAACTCAGCTGCTGTGTCACGGAGCCCTGATCTAGTACCGTATGGTAAGACGCTCAGTTCTGGAGTCCTCTCTTCTAGATTGGGATCCTGGTTCCCCACTTACTCTAGGAGCAACCTTTGGGGGGAAGGGAACTCAACCTATGGGAGTCTCAATTTCTTCATCTGTAAACCAAGAGCGAAAACTGTAACCTCTACGAAATAAACACATAATCCTTGTAATGTGCTTGATACAAGGCCTGGGGTGTAGCTAGTGCCAAGTAAGAATTAGCTCTCCGGGGCACCTGGGTGGCTCAGTGGGTTAAGCCTCTGCCTTCGGCTCAGGTTATGATTTCAGTGTCCTGGGATCAAGCCCCACATCGGGCTCTCTGCTTGGCGGGGAGCCTGCTTCCTCCTCTCTCTGTGCCTGCCTCTCTGCCTACTTGTGATCTCTGTCTGTCAAATAAATAAATAAAATCTTTAAAAAAAAAAAAAAAGAATTAGCTCTCCATGTCTGATCTCCTCCTGCCCCCGTCTTGTCCACAGGCCAGTCACCTACCCTTTTCTAATCCAACCCAGGCTGCCCAGCTACACTGCTGACCCTAACTTCTGCTAGCCCAGTCTCCGAGGACCTATCTCGTGCTTTGCTTACACTTTCAAGTCCATCTCACCTAGGCTCATAATGCCTCCCAAAGGCACTGAGGGAAAAAGGAAAAAAAAACAAAAACAAAACCCAAAACAACCCTTAATATGAGCTCTTATTCCCCTAGCTCACATGGGTTGAAAGGAGAACTGGTGGCAAAAATCATGCTCCTCATCAGTTTTTCCCTTTTTTGCTTTCACTTTTCTTTCTCAAGGGGCCATATGAAATTGCACTTGGAACTATGGTGTGTCCTTTCTGTAAAGCCTGCCAGGAAAATCATTAAGTTTTTAGTGGGCGCTGGAGGATATCTTATTTCCCTTTCCATTTAACAAACATTACATTTTTGACCAGGGTTTCCTGAACTCCACATGCTCGCGAGATGGCTTTCATTTTCCTGGCTTCATCATCTCATTTTGTCGGTACTGCCAGCAAAACTCTGGGAATGTGATCTGGTAGGGCCATGTCTCCATCAGCCAAGATTTGAAGGGTACAACAGATTGAAAATTTTCAGACTGCAAAACAGTGCCTCAAATATGTGTTCAGTGAGCAAGGAAAGGCTTCCTTGCGGGAGTCCTTGCTCCCTCTGTTGGGTAAATGGATGCCTTTCCAGGGATGCCACATAAAAGAGTGATTGAAAAATATGGCCCTAAGCAGCCACAAGATGGGTGCTTCAGCCCAGTGTACATCTCTTGCTGTTTGAAAACAAGTTTAAATTAGGTTCTATAACCATTCAACTACATCCCCTGACATCTGTGCATAAGTCATTCCCTAGTGAAGGGAAAGGAGGTTGGTATGTTAAGTGCTGCCAAACATTCTCAGGAACCGGACGCCCCAAATGTCAGGCTGATTTTACATGGGTCATATTTAAATTATTACCATTGGTTTTTCCAGAGTGTTTCTAAGCAAGCTGCAAAAAGAGAGCAAAAAGGGAAAAAAAGTGCAAAATGCCACCAAGAGATGAGGAGGAGAAAACATTTTCTGAAGATTTATTTCATTTACTTATGTTTAGGGAGAGAGAGCATGAGAGCAGGGGAAGGGGAAGAGGGAGAGGGAGAGAATCTCAAGCAGACTCTGCATGGAGCACGGAGCCAGACACGGGGCTCGATCTCACAACCCTGAGATCATGACCTGAGCTGAAGTCAGGTGCCTGACCGAGACTTAACCGGAAGCTTAACTGACTGAGCCACTCAGGAGCCCTGAGAAGAAAAATGCTAGACTGTAAGAACTCACAAGCACTATAAACCCCAATACTGTTCTTACTTCGAGTTACTGTCCTTTGATTTTTTTTTTTCACTCTGATTTCCATTCACTTGACTCTAAGTGGATAAACCTTTCCTGGTATCAAGTGGGCTTGCACTCCTTTGTCCAAGGGCATGAATGTACCTGCTTGCCCAGGCAGGTAGACACATCCACAAACACACTTGCAGGTATAACTACATGAAGAGGTCCCGACAGCTAACCTTGGCCTTAATATAGAAAGAGAATGTACATTCTAAATCCACTCTCCAGAGGATAGAGTTCATCTTTTTTGAGTTGAGTTTTTGTGTTCTGTAGTGGTGATGGGCTCATTACTGAGCCACTGCTGGGTGGACAGTAGTTCATTGTGTGGTATTAGAGAAAAAAGCAATATTCACTTTATAACACCATTATGGAACCAACTATGTCAACCACCTTAAGATAATTAACACACATATACTCATAGACGTGTTAATGCTGCCCTGGAATAGACATTACATCATTTCCCTTTATATGATCTGTTCATTCATTTATTCGTCAAGCAAGTGTTCATTCATTCATTACTAATACAGATTGGAAAACATGCGGCAGCACATTTACTGTCTCTAAAATTCATGTACCAAGTCTCTCTTGCCCTTGAGTTACATGGATACCGGGATAAAACAAAATCAATATTTGTTCTAGTCATCCTGCATAAATATTTTCCCAGACAAGTCGCTATTTACCATACTGAGTCAACATACACTGTTGGAATATCAGAAGGTTCTCTCGAATATTCTCTCTTCCTATGGGTCTGGTAACATGGCCTAGGAAACTATCCAAAGGGGAGGGGTACAGACCTTGATTGCATGCCTGTCACAGTGAGTTAGCATGCCGGCCATTTACAGATGTTGTAGCATTTCATCCTCATGCACAGCCTAGGAGACAGCCACCATGATTCACTTCATCTTATAGATGAGGAGACTGGGGCTTGAAAAAGGTTTAAGTAATTTTCTTAAAACGTTCGGCTCTGGGGGCACCTGGGTGGCTCAGTTGTTAGGTGTCTGCCTTTAGCTCGGGTCATGATCCCAGCGTACTGGGATGGAGCCCTGCCACAGGCTCCCTGTGCGGCAGGAGGTCTGCTTCTCCCTCTCCCTCTCCCGCTCCCCCTGCTTGTGTTCCCTCTCTCACTGTCTGTCAAATAAATAAATACATAAAATCTTTAAAAAAAAATTCTGCTCTCATTTCAGTGACACAACATTTTCCTAATTTTTCCCTTTCTTCTCCTTCTCAGTCTTTTTACTATTTCTTTCTCCTTCCCCCTTCATCTGTGGCTCAATTTTGGACATTCTCCATCTACATTCCCTGGTGATCTCATCCAGTCAATGGCTTTAAATACTATTCATGTGCTCATAGCTCTCCAGTATGTATCTCCAGCCTCAAATTCTCCCATTGCTGCTAGACTTGCATATCCAACTGCTTACTTGGCACCTACACTTAAATGATGGGCAAGCATCTCCAAATTTGTATGTGCAAACTGGAGACCTTGATTTTATTTTTCTCTCCAGATCTCTTTCTCCCTGATTGGAACCACTTTCATAAATGGCTCTACCATTCATACAATTGCTCATTAAAAACAAATACACACTCCTCTTTTCTTTATTACCTCCCTAATCTGTAACAAAAATATATCTGAAGTCTGCTTGCCTTTTTCCATCTCTACCTTTGCCTAAACTTTGCCCTGATTGGCAGTAACGCCTCATCTGCATTTCTCCTTCTCCTGGCCTAGATTATAGGTTTGTTTTTGTTTGTTTGTTTGTTTTTATGGTTGAAGATGCTGCATCCATTTGAGCATAAAAGAAATGTCACCAGCATCACAGAGACATTAGCTCTGATATACTTGATATAAAAACAACACCTTCAGATATCATGTTCTGAGTGAATAATAACTATTATTTCTTTAATCCCAAATAGTCATATTATTTGCTTATTATTTTCAGGTGAAAACATTCCTGATAAATGATTTCTCCCCACCCCCATCAGTCCACATCCACACAGCATTCAGAGAAGTGGGTTTTTGCTTTTTTTTTTTTTAAACATAAGATTTGTTCAGTAACCAAATATTTACTGAACACATATTATGTGCTATGAATGCTTTTAGGTGCACATACAGACAAGATACACCAGTGAACAAAGAAAACAGAGTTGGGACACACTAGTGACTAGAGCAAAGACCCTTGTTTTTGTGGAGGGCAGAAATACAATAATCGTGGAAATAAGTGAATTACTTGTATGTTTGAGGGTGATGTATGCTATATGGAGAGAAAAGGAAAAATTATAAAGCAGGGTAAGATTGATCAGAAGCGAGGGTTGCAATTTTGAAGTGTGGTCAGGATGGGTTTCAATGAGAAGGTGACATCTGAGAGCAGAGATGAAGGGCTTAGGTGATAGAGGAGATGGGCTGGAGTTGCCATCAGCTGAGAGGAGGAAGGCTGAGTACAAATTAGACTTATGGAATGGGATGGACATCTCAGTTTTAGTTAAATTTTAAATATCTACCAAAACATTTGAGAAGAGATGATGTTGAGTAAGCCAGTAGAACACATGAGTCAAGAATTCAGTTGACAGGTCTGTACAATGGAGATAAATTTGTGAGTCATGGCCCAGAGATGGTATTTGAAGCCATCAGATGGCATGAGATCACTAAAAAGGTGAGCTCTGTTATAGTAAAAAAGACTTAAGTCCTAGAACTGATGTGTTGCTGATTTAATACATTGGGGAGAAGAGGAAGCCAGTGGAGGGGACTGAGAAAATGCAGCCGATGAAGGAGGAAGACAACCAAGAAGCTGAGGTGACCTGGAAGCCAAATGAAAAGGATGAGAGAGCGATCACTGTTACTGATTATCAGATAAGGTAGGAACTTAAAACTGATCATCGGCTTTAGCAACAATGAGGTCATTGGTGACTTGACAAGAACAGTTTTCATGAATTGTTGGGGAAAGCCTGAGTGGAGTGGGTTTGAGAATAGGAGGAGATAAAGACAGTTTTCTTGAGATGTTTTGGACAAAGATAAGAAAAACGTCAGAGTATACCTGGGAGATTTTTTTTCAAGTGGGAAAATAACGTGTTTGCATAATGATGAGATGATCAAGTAGAGATTTAGAAATGGATGATGTAGGAAAAAGAGGGTTTGCCACATAGGGCCACAGAAGGAACACTAACTCTTGGTCAGGAAACAAGTAGGAGCGAGGGGAGAGCCTAGGCCAGAAGACTTTACTGGGGTTTCCTGCCAGAGGCAAGGCAGGGCAGGATAAACAGTTTAGGATTGGCTAGTTTGAATAATTTCAGTGGACTTTGGGCTATAGTGATAGTCTTTAGTTTTTTGGCACCTGGCCCTGGGATGACTAAGGCAGAGAAATATTGCCTCCTGGGGTGCACAGAACAGATAGGGAGATATGGCTCTGGATTTGTTAGTTTACATTACAAAGGCATGCTCATGGTTGAGTCTTTTGCTGTATCTAAGAACTGACTAGCCATGGAGGGAGTACAGAGATTTTTTTACAATGTCAAAACATCTTGGGATGCCTGGGTGGCTTGGTCAGTTAAACGTCTATCTTCAACTCAGGTCATGATTTTAGGGTCCGACATTGGGCTCCCTGCTCAGCAGGGAGTCTGCTTCTCCCTCTGCCTGCCATTCCCCCTGCTTGTGCACTCTCTCTCTCTGACAAATGAATAAATAAAATCTTTAAAAAAAAAAAGATGTCAAAACATCTTAATGTACAGAAAATTAAGAATATGATTAATAAACAAATGCTATTTAAATGCCCAGACATCTAACATAAAAAGACTCTGAAAGGTGGAGAGAAGAAAGCAGATTGGCAAAGAACCTCAGGACCCAAGGACCCAACTTGTGGTGACTTTCATGGGTTTTTCTTTTGTTCCATTTATTGCAGACTTGGAGCTGGCATGTGGAAATGCCAACAACAGGAGCAGACAAAAAGAAGTCCCGACAAAACCCTGCTCTTTCTAGTAAAAGGATCAGGAAAAGGATAGTCTAGCAAGACAAAAACCGTTGGACAGTAACTACTTCACTCCAGCCAAACACCACAGAAACAACACTGTGACTCTGCCCCACCCATACCAGCAAAAGCCAAGCAGGAGCCTAGACTTCTAACCTCACGACGAGACAGCTTACTTTTCCTTTGGGGTGAAGCCAGAGGAGGCCAAGTAGCCAGTTGCTGGCCAGTTACTGAGGCCCACTTTTTCTACAATGTCAATGGAGACCACCTAGGGAACAGGAACTCCCATTCCCATGTAGCAGTAACAAGAAGTACTGCCTTCTCCCAGGGTGGACAACTGAAGTCCTAATATGTCAATAATCACATTAAAAGCAAGTGATATATATATATATATATATATATATATATATGCATGCAAGCAGTCTAAAGACACAAATTAAAAGACAGAGATAGAGTATATTAAAAACCATAACTCAATATATGCTGTCTATAAGAAACTCATTTCAAATATAAAAATAAAGGCAAGTATTGAAAAAGATATGCCATGAAAACATTAATCAAAAGAAAGCAGAAGTAGCTATATTAATATCAGATAAAGTTGATTTCAAAGCAAACACAATTACCAGAGACAGAGGGGGATATCATATAATGATAAAAGGGTCAACCTATCAAGAAGACATAGCAATCCTAAATATGTATGCACCAAACAACAGATCTATAAAATCTATGAAACAACAATTGACCGGACTGAGAGGAGAAACAGGCAAATTCAGTTACAGTTGGAGACTTCACTATGTCTTTCAGCAGGGATCGGATAACCAGACAGAGAATCAGTAAGGATTTGGAGGAATCCTAACAACATTATCAAGCAACAGGATTGAAACAACATTTACAAGATACTCCACCCAACAACAGCAGTATCCAAGAGAGGTACGCAAAGATAGATGTATCCTGGATCATAAAACAAATCTTAACAAATTTAAAATAGTTAAAATCGTACAGAGTATGTTTTTTGATCACACAGGAATCAAAATAGAAATCAGTAAGAAAGGTAGCAGGAAAACACTAAATATATGGAAACTAAATACACATTTTCAAGACTTCAAAGATGAAGTCTCAAGAGAAATTTTAAAAAATACATTTATCTGAATGAAAATGAAAATACAACATGTAAAAACTTGTGGGACATAGCTAAAGCCATATGGAGAGGGACATTTATAATACTAAATGCATGTATAAAAAAAAAAGTCTCAAATACATTATATAAATTCCCACCTCAAGAATGTAGAAAAAGAAAAGCAAAAGGAACCCCCCCCAAAAAAAACAGAAAGAATAAAATAATACAGATTAGATAGAAATTGAGAACATGGAAAATAAATAGTCAAAAAATCACTGAAACAAACAAACAAAATCAATGCATTAATGAAGAAGTGGCTCTTTGAAGAGATCAATAAAATTGGCCAACTTTCTAGAAAAATTGACCAAAAGAGAGAAAAAACCCAACTACCAATATCAGGAAGGAACCCTAAAGGATAATAAGGGAATACTATGAAAAACTACACACGTAAATTTGACAACTTAGACATAATTAACCAATTCTTCAAAAACCACAAACTACCACAACTTACCCAACATGAAGTTGATAATTTGAATAGTTCTATACTTAATAAGGAAACGAACTATAATTTAAAAACCCCCTTAGACAAAATCTCTAAGCCTAGATGGTTTCAGTGCAGAATTTTGCCATAGATGGAAAGAATAATTAACAATCAATTCTACACAATCTCTTTCAGAAAATAGAAGGAAAAGCTTCCCAATTCCTTTTTAAAAAGCTAGTATGACTTCAATAACAAAACCAAGGATAGCATTAAAAAAAGGAAAATTATAGACCAGTATCCCTCATGAATACAGACAGAAAAATCCTTAACAAAACATGAGCAAATAGAATTTAGCAACATATAAAAGAATTATGTACCATGACCAAATGAGATTTATCTCAGAGCACAGGACTGATTCAATATTTTAAACTAAATCGATGTAATCCACTATATTAACAGGCTAATGAAGGAAAATCACATGATCACATTCTTCCATGTAGAAATGTATTCCATGCCATTGATGATTTAAAAAAAAAAAAAATTCTCAGAAAAACTGGAATGGAAGAGAGCTACACCAACATGATAAAGAATACCTACCAAAAAATCGACAGCTAACATTATACTTAATGGTGAAGAGCTGAATGCTTTCTCCCTACGTTCAGGAGCTAAATAAAGATGCCCACACTCACCATTCATTCAGCAAAGTGTTGGAAGTTCTCACTAGTGCAGTAAGGCAAGAGAAGGAAATGGAAGTCATACAAGAGAAAGAGAAAACTGGTACTATTTGCAGATGACATGATAGGCTACTTACAACATCCCAAGAAATCTACAAAAACAACTTCCTAGAACTAATAAGTGAGTTTAATAATGTTGCAAGATACAAAATAAGCATTCAGTAATCAACTGTATTTCAGTCTACTACCAATGAATCTGTGGTCACTGAAATTTAAATTCCAATACCATTTATAATTGTTTAAAAACACGGGCGCCTGGGTGGCTCAGTGGGTTAAGCCACTGCCTTCGGCTCAGGTCATGATCTCAGGGTCCTGGGATCGAGTCCCGCATCAGGTTCTCTGCTCAGCAGGGAGTCTGCTTCCTCCTCTCTCTCTCTCTGCCTGCCTCTGCCTACTTGTGATCTCTCTCTGTCAAATAAATAAATAAAATCTTTAAAAAAAAATAATTGTTTAAAAACAAAAATAAAATACTCAGCTATAAATCTAAGAAAACATGTTTAGAACTTGTGTGGTAAAGACTAAAAAATGCTGATTAAAAAATGAAAAAAATAGAGGGACAGTCTTATGGTTTTTATAGATTAGAAGATTCTGCATATTAAAAATATCAGTTCTCCCCAGATTAACATTTAGGTTTTACCCAATTTCTACCAAAACCGAAGCAAGATTCTTTTGTAAAAATAGACAAGATTGTTCAAAATTTTATATGAAAAATTTAAAAAATAAAGGAGTTAAAATAATTTTGAAAAAAAGAATAATGTGGGAGGAACCAATCTTACCTGATTTCAAGACTGGTTAGATAGCTCCTGGAATCAAGACTATGTGGTACCCCTAAAGGGATAAACACATTTATGGAACGGAATAGAGAACCCAGGAATACATTCACACAAATATATTCAAATGACTTTTGACAGATGAACAAAAGCAATTCAATGGAAGAAAGATGGATGTTTCAACAAATGGGCAATTGGACATCCATAAGCAAAAAAAAAAAAAAAAAAAAGCCTCACCATAAACCTGGGTCCTTACACAAAAATGGATTCAAAGTGGACAATAGACTTAAATGTGAAACATCAAATTTTGGTTAAAAAAAAAATAGAAGAAAATCTTTAAGCTCCTAGGCCAAAGAATCATAGACTTGACCCCAAAAGTATAATCCACGAAGGGAAAACTGATAAATTGGATTTTATCAAAATTAAGAAGTTCTGCTTCGTGAAAGACTATTAAAAGATGAAAGACAAGCAACAGATGGGGAACATACTTGTGAAGCATGTATCTGACAAAGGCATAGGATCTAGAATATACAAAGTACTCTCAAAATGCAAGAGTAAAAAAAAATCAACAAATCCATCAGAACATGGACAAAAGACGTGAAGAGACATTTCTCTGAAGAAGATACATATGTGGCCAATAGACATATGGAAAGATGTTGAGTATCGTCAGCTATTAGAATGTCATCCAAACCACAGTGAAGGGGCACCTGGGTGGTTCTGCCTGCATGTGTACCTATCAGAACAGTTAAAATTAAAAAAAAAAAAAAAAAAAATAGTGACCCCAGCAAATTCTGGCTAGGATACAGGGAGGTTAAATTACTCATACATTTGCTAGTGGGAATGTAGCCTCAGACAGCCAGCCTGGAAAACAGCAATACAATTTCTTAAACAACTAAATATGTAACTACCTTGGAATCTATTAATTGTACTCCTGCACATTTATCCCAGCAAAATGAAGACATATAAAAACTTGTCCGTGAGTGTCTGTAGCAGCTTTATTTGCTAAAGCCCTAAATTGGAAACACCAGATGTCCTTCAATGGGTGACAGGTGAAACTGCAGTCCATCCTACCACGGAGTATTACTGAGCAATAAAGAGAAATAAACTGCTGATGGCACAGAGCAAAGTGAATGACTCTTCAGAGAATGATGCTGCGTGACAAAAGGCAATCCCAAAAAGCTACACACTGTATGATTCCATTTATGTAACTTTCTTGAAATGACAGAACTATAAAAGTCAATTATAGAATAGTTGTTGCCAGAAGTTGAACATGGAGGGGGAGCAGGGGAAGGTGAGTGGGAAGTGAGTGCAGCTATTTAGAGCACCATGAGGAATCTTTGCGGGCACTGGAATGTTTACCCTGACTTTCTTTGAGATAATAATATCTTGGTTGTGGTAACATTCTATAGATTGACAAGAGTTCACCATCTGGGGGAAACTGGGTAAAGCGTATGCAGGAATTCTGTATTATTTCTTGTAAGTATATGTAAACTGACATTTATTTCTCAGAATAAAAGGCTTAACTCTAAGAATTATTTCTTTACTTCCTGTTGCTTGCAAAATAAAACACAAATTTCTTATTGTGGCCGATGGTGGTTCTTTTGATCCTGTCCTCTGCCTAATCCTCCAACCCTTAGTCATGTTGCTTTCGTTTTCCTTTCTAACTTTCCCCATGTCACTGCTTTACTCCCCTTTAAGCCACTTCAAGCTCTTCTCTATGCCTTTGCTATTTCCTCGGCCCGGGAGGGCTCTTCTCCCGGCTCTTTGCTTGGCTCCTCATTCTGATTCTACAGGTCTCAGCTCAAACTCCACCTGCTTGGAAGGGTTGTCCCTCCCCTGCAAAGCTCATGCACCCAGACCCACAGTGAGGGACAGCAGGTCAGCCCTGCAGCTGGTCTGAGTCACGGCACCTCCACCTAATAGCTCTAAGACCTGGGCACCACGCTTAACATCTCTGTTTCCCCATCTCTAAAATGGGCACACCCCATCAGTTCTCCCCACAGAAAGTTATTATAAGGATTAAATGGGTTAACATAGGCAAATCATTTAAATTAGTACCTGGGATGCAACAAAGCCCACACAGGTGTTATTTATTATCTACAAACCTTCCTAAAATCGCACTGGTTTTACAATCCCTGGACCAGCAGCAACCCCATTAATTTGTGAGAAACACATATTTTCAGGTCCCACCCAAGATCACTGAAACTCTGGGGGTGGGGCCCTTGACTTCTGTGTTTTAACAAGCCCTCCAGGTGATTCCAGCAACCCACTGGCTTATCTCCTATCCCTATTTATGTCCTTAATATCACTAGCCGAGATAGCCATTATCAGTTGATCTGCATGACTAATGCCCATCTCTCCTACCAGAACACAATGCCCTGAAGTAGAACAGGTCAAATTCTTCACTACTGTAGCCCCAACTGCTAGCTCATCTGGCACAATGCAGGCCTTGAGAAAATATTAACACATAAATGAATGAGAGAACTTGGGCAAGGTCGTGTATTTAAATAACTGAACCAATTGATGTTGACTCCTGGCTGGGCTTGCCCCCTCTAACATGCTGGGAATCAGTGACAGGCTAATTCCTTGTTTTTAGTTAGCAGCCTCGAGTTCCTCCTCCTGCTGTGTAGGATGAAGTCCCTGGTGTGTGAAAACCTGACTTCCAAACTGCATTTTATTATTGTTAAATATTTTACTTATTTATTTGAAAGAGAGAGAGAGAGTGCACAGGAGCGGTGGGGAGGGGCAGAGAGAGAGGGAGCTGCAGGCTCCCCGCTGTGCAGGGATCCCAACATGGGGCTCAATCCCAGGACCCTGAGATCATGACCTGAGGCAAAGGGAGATGCTCAACAGACTGAGCCACCCTAGCACTCCCCATCCCCACCCCCAAACTGCATTTTAAATGCAAATAGACCATGGCAGAGTCAAGGATTCTTTGTGCAAGTTAGTGGACAGATCTGCTTTCCATTGTACTGTGTTGGCCGCCTCTCATTCACTCATTCATTCATTCAATTTAGGTGATTGTCAGTGGGTTGCTTTATGGAATGGCAACATGGCACCCTCTGTCCATGGCTTTTAGTAACTATGGTTAGTGAAGCATCATCACCTTTTGTCTAGAAAACTATGTTACATCCCAGTTTGGAGGGAGACTTTTGCCACCGTGGGTTTGAGCAAAGAGGAGATTCACTGCCTTCACGCCACCACCCCTGCCTATGGTGCAGGCCTCTCCAGCTTTGCTCCCGGGTCTCTGAGGGATCCATCTCTGTGTCCTCTGTGAACATCTCAGCTTCAGCTTCTCCTTGCCTCCCTTAGGCACATTCCTTGAATAACCCTCTTCACTCCATAGCGAGCCTTCCAGTTCAGACTTCTTTGCCAGCACATCCACTGGGGCATCCCAAAGGCACCTCAGTACAGGATGTCCAAGACTCCATGATTTAACTTTCCTTTCCCTCTTCCTTGGCATTCTCTTGTCTTCCTCTGCTTTGTGTTGTTACCATCTACCTTATCACCCAAGGCAGAAATCTGGGAGGCATTTTCATTCCTCTCTTTACCTCACTTCCCATACTCTGTCAGTGTCCTAGTTCCTGAAATTGTTCACCCTATAATGCCCACATCACAACCCTACCTGTCCTCTAGGTCCGCTCAGGTTGCTATGTTGCACGTGTGACGGCTCTGCTGCAAAGCTTCAAGCATCCTACCTGGGCTGTTTCAATCATCTAACAAATACCTTTGTTACTGACATTACATCTATACATTCTCCACATAACCGTGGTACAATTAAATAATTTTTTGATTCAGAATTTAGTCCCTTTTCCTCCACTGCTTAAAGTTATTTCAAAGCTCCCATGTTACAGAATATGGTACAAATCCCTTAGCATGCAATATAGGCCCTTCATTACCAACCTGGATGTTCTGATCTCTGTACTTTGCTCGAAAACTTGTACAAATCTCCATACCAATCCTACCATCATCCTGAGCTTTTCAAAGTCTCTTTTTTTGGTTGCACTCTCTTCTTAGATACCCAGGGAGAAATAGGTATGCTCTCCTTTAAGCCCCTCAGTATCAGTCAGGTTTTGCTGCAGTAACAACTCCAAATCAGAATGACTGACATTCATGTCTTTCTTATTTACATGAGTGCAGAAGGATGAGCTATAGGTCGGCACCAGGCAGTATGGTAACTGTGGGTTTGCAACAGATGACTCTTCTTATGGGCCTAGACTAGAAGGAGCAGCTGTTGCCTAGGCATGCTTTTCTCATGGCAGAGATCAGAAGTGCAAGTTGGAGGCCAGGCTGAAACATGTGGGTGCATTAAAAGCTTCCGCTCACTTATGACATACATCATGCTTGCTCACATTTTAGGACATTTACACAGTAAATGGTATCACATTCCATCGTGTTCCTGGCACCCCTGTGACTGTGGAATCTGATGATAGATTCAGCCTTTGGGATAAAAATGCCCAAACAAAACTAAAAACTTCACAAACAGTTAAACCAATCAATAACAGCATGCAGCTTCAATCATTATGTGAAAACATTTGCATATGCTTTTAGCTATGCCTGGTCAAAAGGACATGAATGCTGTAATCCCCAAAAGAAAAATCACATTTTCCTGTGTATGTAGCTGAAGAGCTAAAACCCAGGGATAAAAAGTAGTGGCTGGAGACTTTTAGGGTTGTCTGAAGTTGTTCTCCCTCCACTCAGACTTACCTCTGCACAAGTCTGGGTCCCAGCTTTTTCTGGGCTTTCAGCCATGGACATGGATCAACCCCTGGAGAAGACAGTGTCATCGTTCTGCAGTCAAGAGCCCCGCTGGCCACCATGATTGGTCACCTCCATTTCACTGCCTTTTGCAGATTTCTTTTGTAACTCTGTAGATACTGACAGAAGTTAGATTCCTGTGGAAGACCACTGCATATCTTGCAGTGCTTCATTCAGCAATGTATTTAGTAGAGAACATTGGGAAACATTCTATGAACCGTGTACTATAATATGTAATAAAATATATCAAAAATTAAAGAAAAAAAAAACCAACAACTTGACTAAAGCAAGCTGCATGGCCAAGCCCAACATGAGTGATGTAGGGAGTTTATTCCTTTTAGAGAAGGGCAGACAGAGCGAACACCAGTAGAAAATCATGCAACTTATCCCACTACCCAACACTTAGTATCTATTTTCATTATAGCCTCTCCCCACCCAATCCTTTCTTTGTTTAGCTATCTTTCTCCTGTAGACTTTAAGCTTCTCGGGGTAGGGTGTGATTTGTTCTTTTATACCTTGCCAGGACCTAGTACAATTGCTGAATGGGTAAATAAATTAATGATTGACCCAACAATTCAGGATGGGAAATGCAAGATGAAAATTAGGTTTGTTGAAGATAATGAGTTCAGTACCAACCTCAGAGGCTAAATATGTTCTGAGCCCTGTCCTGGTAATGGAACTGTCATTTTTAATACAGTTACTAAGAGCTAATGTGTTCTGAGTTCTATACTATTAACTTAGAATCACTCTTTAGGAAAAGGGCTAATGAACTTAAACAGCTTGTATTTTTTTTTTTTTAAATAGGCTTTACTTTTTACGGAAGTTTTAGGGTCATAGCAAAATTGAGTAGAAGGTACAGAGACTTCCCATGTTCTCCCTTCACCTTTTCATAATTGGCCTCCTTCATTAGCAACATCCCACACCAAAGTGCTCGATTGGTTATAATTGATGAACCTACACTGACACATCATTATCTCCCAAAGTCCAAGGTTTTCCCTAGTGCACTTGGCATTGTACATTCTATGGGTTTGGATAAATGTATAATGTTGTGCAATCACCATTACTCTTTGTGTCACATAGAGTCGTTTCCCTACCCTAAAAATCCTCTGGGCTCTGCCTACTCATACCTTTCTCCTTCCTAACCTCTGGAAACCATTAATCTTTTTACTGTTTCCACGGTTCTATATTTTCCAGAAGACAGACAGTTGGAACCATACAGTATATAGCCTTTTCAGGTTGGCTTCTTTCACTGAGTAATATGCCTTTAAGTTTCCTCCATGTCTTTTCATGGTTTGATAGTTCATTTCCTTTTAACACTGAACAGTATTCCATTGTCTCAATGTATCACAGGTTATTTATCCATTCACCTACCAAAGGGCATCTTGGTTGCTTTCAAGTTTTGGCAATCATGAATAAGCTGCTACAAATATCCATATGTAGGTTCTTCTGTAGACATAAGTTTATAGCACCTTTGGGTAGATACCAATGAATGTGATTGCTGGATCTTATGGTAAGAGCATTGCAAGAGTTTGTAAGAAACTGCCAAACTATCTTCCAAAGTTGTGGTACCATTTTGTATTCCCACCCGTCATCAATGAGCATTCCTGTTGTTCCATGTCCTTGTCAACATTTAGTATTGTCGGTATTCTGGGTTTTGGCTGTTCCAATAGGGATGTGAGGCGAATGTGATAACTGCTACACTACGGAAACTGTTCCAATAGGGGTGTAGTTGTAGCTCATTGTTTTCTTATTTTGCATTTTCTGATCATATATAATGTGGAACATCTTTTCATATGCTTATTTGCCATCTTTAGGTCTTCTTTGATGAGGTGTCTATTTAAGGTTTTTGGCTCATTTTATATCATGTTATTTATTTTCCTATTGTTGAGTTGCCTATAATATTTTAAACTGACTGATTACCTTGATCTTAAATTTTCTCAGTTCTTAAACACTGACAGTTTTAGAGTTGGTTTTCTTACTTCCAGAAGCAGGCATTAAAGAAGACTAATTAAGTAGCTGTAAAATCTGGATAGCCACACGATTTGAAAATGACAGTAAGAGAGAACGGGAAATAGAGGAGGCCAGAGCTCTTTAGACTTCAGGAAGTCCCAGAACCTCTGAAATTGCAAAGTTTTCACTGTGTACACATGTACACCTGTCTGGAGAAGTAGACCATGGTTTTGCATTAGAGTTTGAGGGATTTTAAAATCACAAAACATTAAATAAACTCATTGTTGCCAAGAGAAGATAGGAGAAATGTCATTTTTATTTATTCCCTGATGATGGTATTAAGAATACTTTACTGAACACTTACTTTGTGAGGTGACACTGTTCTAAGCACTTTTACAGACACTCTCATTTAATTTCGAAAACAACTCTGTTATTATTCCCTTTAATTTTCCAATGAGGAGACTCGGTTTTTGGGAAGTATTGTTAGTTGCTCCAGGTCATGTGCTTTGTCAGTGGCAGAGAGAGATGTCCAAAAAGTTGCCCTCTCAACCATTATACTGTATTTCCTCCGCCCTCAACTTAATTTTACTTCACCCCTCTTGGTCTCTCTTAGTAATTTTGGTTTAAAAAAATCGCTTTTAAATTTAGCTCCCTGGCAGTCACAAACTGACCAGCTCTCAGATTTCTGGCAGGACAACACCGTTCACATGTCATAAATATAACTGGAGACATAACTAGACACTTAAATACATTTTCATCATTGTGCAATCTTACTAATGGATTGGCCTCAGAGTCCAAGTGGAAGGGTTCTGGTGCCTCACCTAATTGGCAGGCACTTTCCAAGTCCTGTTTGACTATTGAATTCTGCTCATTAGGTTAATGAAAAGCAAATTTGCAGTACCCCTGGTGATATAAAGCATTCTAGCTGCGATAAATTCATATGGAATTTATTTATTGGTTCTTATTTAAATTGTTGCAAACCTCCAGAAACAGTCCTGCATATTATGGGGATTCATTTGCTGAGGATAACACTGAAAATCTGTCCCATTTCCAGAGATCCTCTTTCAGAGGGATATTTAAATGAGGACATTAAATTGATTGTACCAAATGTGATGAGTGATAGGCCATATTGTGTGTGCACTGGAATGGGTGTTGGGTTTATGGTCTGCCCGAACTTAGCAATAAATCAGTGGTAGTCACTTCAGCCAGAGAGTTCAGCTTCTCCACTCACCTTTCATCTCTGAATGGTTATCTACATATTTTGCATTTACATTTGCAAAGTGCTTTTGTCCTCCAAATGTCACTGTAGATGCAGACACATTTTATGATTGCTAGTTCAGAGGAGGAGAGACTGGCATGGCTGTGTGGGGGCGGGGGCGGTGGCTGACCAGGGTGCCATGGTGTCTCTGAAGCAGTCACCGTGGTCATTCCTCTGACTTTACTGCTTTCATATATCTCTTTTATGGGTTTTTCCTGTTTTTCTGCCTTTTTGCTTCCCAGTCATATCCCACAAATATGACTTAAATTACAGGAAGGAGCACATAGCATAGCGCTTAAGAGAAAAGGCTCAGGAGTCAAATAGACCCAGGCCAGCTGAAGTGACCTTGGGCAATGAACTCAACTATAAAATGGGATTAATAGACATCTCTTACAGAATTGGTACAAGGATTTTATTTAGTTAGATCATGTATGTAGGATGCCTGTTATAATTTTTGTTCCATCATCAGAAACAAAACATGAGGCAGAACAATTAAACATTTACCTCTGTAGTAAAGACAATAGGCTGTGGGATTTTAATTAAAAGAGAAATGACTTAGGCTGGGAGCACCCTGGGATGTCTTCAGGGGAATTCTTAAACTGGTTGCAAAGGAGGAGGATCTGGATAGGCAAATAGGAAGGGAAGGGCACTGTGTAACTGTGGTGATTCTAGACACGTTTTCCATAAAAGTAGCATCTAATTCCCCTTTCCTCACATGTGAGCTGATCTCGGTGCCTCACTTCTAATAAGGTGTAAGGGAGACTGGGGGACACAATCTACTAAATTAGAAAATGTGAAACAGTGTGTCCTTCCCTCCATTATCTGTCTGTCAGTCTGTCCCCTTCAGGGCCCTGAGCTATCTTACAAGAAGTCAGGCTACCCTGAAGCTACCAGGGGACCGTGTGGGGAGAACATACAGAGTTAGAGATATATGCCCAGCTGTTGGAGCTCTTACAGATACAGATACAGAGCTCCAGCTGCTGGCATCTTCCCAGCTCTGGCATCACTTATGTGAGCGAGCCTTTGGGTAATTCCAGCCCCAGCCACCAGCCAACGGTAACTGTTAGAAGTCCTGAGTGAGAGCTGCTTCTCTGAGCCTAGTCAACTGCTAGAGCACCGAGAGAGAATAATAAAATGTTATTTTAAGCCACTAAATTCAACATGTTACTCACCCATAGTAACTGGGACAATAACCAAAGGCATTTGAGCACTTATAAACCAAAGCAAATTTACAAATTAAATAACAAGACTCCTAAACCAGTAATATGTAGTTTCAATAGGTTATTTTATTTTTTATTTTTTATTGTTTTTTGCACAGATGGTGCTTCACAGTAGCCAAACAGTACCAAACTGATGCCTACATCACTGAAAGGTGGATATCATGGTGCAAGCTTTGGGCAGATTGATACATGCGTGCCATGTGACAACTCAGTTCTCTCCCAACACCGTTCACTACCAGGAAAACTTTGCTTCTGTTGTGCATAGAGACATCTGGCCTTTACATAGTGCTAGCATGTTATAATTATTTTCTGGTCCTGTCTCTGTTCTTTGCACATCAGCCCATCACAATGGAAGATGTTCTCCTTGATGCCAGTGTGATCCTAAGTACATCTAAGAATCCAGACACTGATGGTTAATGCCAGCACTCAGTGATCAGCGGGTCCCCCAAAGAAACCAGACTTTTGAAAATAGATATTTTTTAAGATTAACATGAAGATGAAAATACGAAATTTAAGAACTCTTGCTGGGAATTATCAACCACACAGAAAGTATTAGAATTTGGCTAGACTGGAAGGGAGAGAGATACTGCAGTTAGTTCTCAGCAAAAAGGTTAGCTGAAATAGAGTGGAGTTATGGATGGCCCAGAACACTAGCATCTAGAGTCTGAGCTATTAACTTGTAGTTACTATTGGTTCTTGAGTAGGGGTGTGACAGTGTGAAAGCTCTATTTCAAGATTCCTCTCATGGTTGTATGTGTATGATGAATTAGACAAAGTTGAGGCTGGAATCAGGAAGATAGGCTATCAATTCTTTCTACTATATAAATCCCTATGCTTAAAAAAAAATCAGTGTTCACCAACTATGGTATCTACCGGACTCTTTGAAAACTTGAATATAGCTTATAAGTTGGATTTCATCTTAGCACTTAGGGATTTATGGTGTTCTTCCTCCTACTCCTGCTTGTCATTGATAAACGATACAACCTTGGTCAAACCATTCATGTTCCAGCATTTCTGAGCCTTCATCTATCAAACAAAGGATAATGATATATACATTCTATTTGTTATAAATATTAAAAATTATATATATATGTATATGTATAAAATCTTTAAGAAGCTTCAAGTCTTCACAGGATAGAATGAATTTATACTCTTCAGTGTACTTTACTTTTCGATTGTACTTACAAGAAAGCATTGAAATAGTTGCAAAAAAGAGATGTTTCTTTTTGAATGCATAACTGTATTGGAATAGCATCAATAGAAATTTTGAAAAGAAATAAAAGCTGTCAGGATTTGATAGCTACCAAATATCAACTTTTTATTTTCCATGGTTCTTGCTAGTTTATAATGCATAGTATAGATGTATTATTGTATTTTGCTTTTTTTCACATAGACATGAGAATTTTTACATTGTTTTAGTGTTTATAATTTTATAATAATCCCTCAACTTGATATACTGCAATTTACTTAACTAATCCCTGTACCGTCTGAAGCACATCTATATGTGTAACATCTTCTTTCCTTCCTCCCTCCCTTCTCTCTTGTCTTCCCTCCTGCCCTCCTTCTAGCATGGAAAAGGAAAAGAAGGAAGATTATAAAGCACTAGGAATGGAATTGTTGAGGCAAAGAGAGCAAATATTTTATTTCTTTTAAAATAATTTATTGGGCTCTCTCTTGCAAAATTGGGAGATACAGGTTTTAGAAAAAGCAAACTTTGGAGTCTGATTGGAAACACTGCACAGGCAGAATCCAATCAGTAGGTCCCTTCATGGAAATTCTTCATTTCTGACACTTGGTTTTCTTCTATGGCAGGGAAGAAAGCGTGGTGGTGGGTGGGGGGGGGGTTGGGAGGGGTGGAGAAGTGCTTTCCAAGTCCACTCTGAAGAGTGGTTTGAGGACTATTATTTGGAAATCAGGGTTTGTTGACTAAGTTAAGCAAACAGGTCACTGAATCTGCCTAGTCATAGGTCCAATTTAGAGTTAAGTACAGCCTTAGTCCCTCAGTGATGTCAGAAGGACATCAGATTGAGAAATTTTTCATCAATCCCACTCAGAGGAGGTTAGGCTAGTGTATTAATTTGCAGGTAGTTCTCCAATTTAGAAACGAGCCAAGGTTTGTCTGCCTACTTGCATTAATCATTTGGGGACAGCTGCTGGAAGCACAGTGCTGGGACGGGGGATGCCAATCTTTTCGGAGAGCAAGTAAACAAGGTTACCAGTGCCAGGAACAAGCTTCAGGAGGAGCAATATTATCCTGCTCCCCTAAACTTTTTTTTTTTTTTTTTTGTAAACAGTCACATTCTTGAAGATTAAGAGCTATGATCTAGGACTTGCAAGTCTGGAGCTTTGCTAGTCCAAAGTCCATGAACTCTGTCATTCAGACTACTGAACTGCCATCAGAGAATTCAAACAGACTCCTGATGCAGCAGATTCTCTTCTGTGTGCCATGGTTCTGGTGCTCATTGACCTGTTTTGTAAACATTATAAATATTAACCTTGTCTGTTACATGCCAAGCCAGGGTGAGGAAATACAGAAATAGTAATGACAGTCACTGAAAGCTAGATTTAGTCAGGTGGACGATAAAAGAATCTCAGTTTTGTTATTTGCTTTTGAGGGGCAGATGGAAGTGTCTGCCTCAAGGAAGAAGCAGAGAGGCACATCAGTGGTGTGAATATGTGGATTCTCAAACTTGGCTGACTTCAGAATTCCCCAGGTACAGAATTCTAGTAGGCCCTACCCTTATCAACTGAATTTGAAATTTCTGTGTGTACATGGGGTAGCGGAATCCTCTGGAATATTGAATCCTGAATCAGAATTGAGGATCATTATTCTCATGCTATAGCAAAAAGTGTTTGAGATGTGGACTTAAATATAATTAATGCTGATTGCTACCTATATAACCACATTCTTATTATTCATGGAGATCCTGCCTCTTGTATTCTTAGCACTAGCTCCTTATCTGCAGTTCCCAATGTTTATTTCCCTGAAAGTTTCTCCCAAACCACCGTGTAATTTCGGATAGACACAGCCACACAGCCAATAATCTCATCTACAATACTAGACACAGTATCATTTAGTTACTTTGAAAATTCTGACTCCTCCTTGGATAAAGGAAACCTTTGCCAAAGCTGGGGGCCCCATGTGGAGACCCCATTCCTCAGAAAAGGTGGAGTGGGTTCTGGAAAAAGCAGATAGGAAGACTTCAAAAATCATGGCTATTAGAATGGAAGGGGCCCCACTGTCTCTGCATTTTAAATAAGTGAGGGATTGAGAACAGAGAGACAAGAACAGAGAACTTGTTCCAGGTCATATACGGCCAGGGAGTGGAGAAGTAGATTCCGAAGCTCAGGTCTCCCAGTTCCCCTTCCCTCCAAGGAGAGGTTTCACACAAGGGGCTCTTAGAAAGGGCTGAAAACCATAGCATACTCGAGTGTACTGGTGGTTCTGATTTCAGTCACTGTATTTTTCCCAGGTTCTGCTAATCCAACAAAGCGTGTTTACAAAGCGTGCAACAGACAAGTTTCCAGTTCTTTAAAACAGAACCTCCTCTCCCCTCAAAACACACACACACACACACACACACACACACACACACACACACACACACACACTTCTTTAGGTACTCCAACAAGCCCTATCTCTAGAAATCAATTGCTCCCTTTCACTCAATCCTTTTAACTTGCAAAAGAGCCAAAGATCATTGGATTTTAGAAACTCTGAAACGTAGGAAGTTAATCTTTTTATGCCTCTGCAGAAGGGCATTTTTCTAAATTTACAACAAACACCCTCAGATTATTGACTGTGTGACCTCCATAAAATTCTCTTTTCAGATTACGTATAGATATGCAAATTTCTAGCCATAACCTTTCTGAGAACAAAAACCGTTTTCTATGCTTAGGCAGTCTGCAAGGATTATAGCGCTTAATTCTCACAACAACCCAGTTATCTTAGCTTCATTTTTCAGAGGAAGTCACTGAGAGGTTGGGTTCTTTGTCTAGGCTGAATATCGAATTAGAAGGCGATTTGAACCCAGATCATTAAGAATTAATTTTTATCTGGATGAGGCATACAAAAATCACTATATTTCTTTTTAGGTCATCTTCAAAAGAAGATATTTTGCCCCACCTCTTATTTATCTGAAGATACCAGTATCGTGACTTATTTCAAGAACAGCTAGAATCCCTGTGAGCCAGTAACAGACGGAAGTCACACCCAGAGCAGAGCAGAGTGGTCAGGACCCAGAGATATGGATGGCAGCACCATCAGCGTCTGCTGCATTATTTATTCAACATCATGTGCACTGTGTTAAAAATGCAGCTACAAAGTTAAATAAGAATGGACTTTCTTGGAAAAACTCATAGTCTAGTGGGGAAGTCAGACTTATAAATGGACAATTTCAGTATAATAGGTACTCCATGAGCACAATGCACATTTTGAGCAGAGATGAAGATATGAATCCAGGCTACGAGGAGGGAACGGGCAGAGAAGCCTACATCAAGGGCATGACCCATATGTTAAGCCTGTAAGGAGGAGGGAGAGCTAGCCAGACAGAGAAGGTGGTTGAAGAGCAGGTGGGGAAAGGTAGTACAGGCAGAAGAAAGAGCACAAAGAGAAAGTCTGGAATAACATAGGTGCAAGGGAACTGTGTTCAGATCCATATATTAACCTGTAGAGTGGGAGGGAGGCTGGTGAGCTCACAGGTGGCCTTATGTATTGTGCTGAGTTTGGAATTCTTTGGACACATTGGGAAGTCATTTAAGAGTCTTAAGTTCATGAATGACATGATCAGATTTCCACTTGAGGTCAATCGCCCTGACTGGCTATCATCTGTTTCCTGCTATCCGCAGTGACTCTCACACATGTGACATTTTCCCATGAGTTTATCTAGTGGTTATGAAAAATGACTGGCCAGGTTTTTTTCCCTACTCAAGAAAACATGCTAGAAAATGCAAGTGAGAAGACATTTTTAAGAGGGATGTGGTAGACTGAAAAATTGGCCACCATTCTCTACCCCTCTAATCCACAGTCTTTGTAAAGTAA
This sequence comes from Mustela nigripes, assembly GCF_022355385.1. NCBI lineage: Eukaryota > Metazoa > Chordata > Mammalia > Carnivora > Mustelidae > Mustela > Mustela nigripes. The sequence goes on from NC_081560.1 coordinate 50,915,608, forward strand.
CTTTGCTGTTTTCATCAACACAGGAAGACTATTTCCTCTATACTTTGAATCTCAACTGGCTTTGTGCCATGCTCTGGCCATTAGAGTGAGCGGAGAGTGACCGTGTGCCACAGCCATCCTTAGACCTCCAGAGGCCACATTTCTGCTCTCTCCTTGTCCAGACTCCCCTGTACGGACAGTCCTCACTAGCTTGCTGCAGGATGAAAGACCAAGCCTGCCAGCCCTGAGTCAGCCCTATCATCCAGATATGGGAGAGCCCAGCCAAGCAGTGGGCTTTAGTTGACTCAGATCAGACCACAGACACATGAAAGCAGCAGTCAAGACCAGAAGCACCTAGTGGAGCCCAGCCCAAACTTCAGACTTGCCATGAGGGAAATAAATGGCTGTTTCAAGCTGCTAAGTTTTGGGGTGGTTGGTTATCCTGCAAAAACTAACTGGAATTTTGGATAACCCTGTATCTGCTTTCATCTATCAAACAGCAAATCATTTGCAAGCCCTGACACCTTGTCAGTTGTAAGTAACAAAGTTCTTCATACATGTTGGCATGCCCCAATGGCAAAGCATGACAGAGAGCATTCTCAAAGCGGGACTTTTTGAAAGGCTTTTGCTTCAGGAAAGATGGAGCAGATAGGTGTTTTTTGTTTTTGTTTTGTTTTGTTTTTATTCCTCTGATAAATACAACTAAAATGCTAGACATTACATATAAAACAAATGCAACTCTGAAAGGAAGAAAGAAAAGGCAGACCAGCTAGGAAGCCATGGGACCTGAGGAAGGACACAGTGGTGAGTGTCCTACAGTGTCTTTTTGCTTTCTTTATCCCAGATTCAGCTGAAGATGCCAGCCATTTGGAAATGGCAACAGACACGAACCAAATGAATCCCCACAAAAACTTGCTCTCTCTAGTCAAGGTACTAGGAAATAGGCAGCCTAGCATGACAAAAAGCTTCTGGATGATCACCACTCTCCTCCAGCCAACAGCACAGGAAAATCTGTGGCCCATTCCCACCAGCAGAAACTGTGTGGAAAGCCTAGACTTCAACTTTTGAGAGGCTGTAATGAGGCGTCTTCATGTACTTCTGGGATCAAGTGTCAGAGAAGGTCAAGTAATGAGTTGCCCCACACCAACCCACCCACACCCATGGCAATGGAGACCATGCAAGAGAGCCCAGACTACCACTCCACCTGGCAGTTAGGAGGTACCCTTTCTCCCTGAGAGGGTGATGTCGAAGAGTCCAAGTGGAGAGCCAGTCTCTCACCTTTGCCAGCAGTAGTGAGGCCACCCCCCTAGAGTTGTCAATGGAACTACACAGTGGTAGGGGGACTGGAATGGCCATCCCTGTCCAGCAGTAAAGGGGAGCCCCCTCCCTGGGTATCAGTGGAAGCTGAGTGGGAAATGTGGACTTCTACCATCCCCTGGAGGATGGGGCAGCACCCCCAACTTTCCATACTGGAGCAGGGCCAGAAAGCACAAGGTTAAGTAAAATCCAGACTCTCATAACATGTGATAATATCCAGGTTTTGATAGAAAAATCACGCATCATGGTAAGAATCGGAAAGATTATAGTGGAATGAAAAGAGGCAACACCAGGATGACAAATGGGAGAATTACCCGACAAATATTTGCCATGTTAAAAATGCCTCAAAGAACAATGACAAGCATGGTTGAAACAAACAAACAAAAAATTGAAAGCCCTTGCAAACCAACACCCACCCCCAGAAAAAGCAAAAAGGAAGGTATAAGGAAGAACCGAATGGAAATTTTATTACTGAACAATAACTAAAATAGAAAACTCAGTGGAAGGGCTTCACAGCCAACTACCGGGGACAAAGAAAAGAATCAGTGAATTGAAAAATAGAACAGTAGAAATTATTCAATCTAAACAGTAAAGAGAAAACAGACTGAAAAACAATGAACAGAATCTCAGGGACCTTTAAGACTCTAACAAAAGATAGAATATTTGCATCATCAGAGTTTCTGAAGGAGATAAAAAGGAGGGTGGTTACACTTCTGGCACTGATTGCAAAGTGTGGGCTTTTCTCCCGTGTCGCCAAGAAATTCTCCTATACCAGCTAGAAGTCCAACAATTCAACTATCTCCAGGTAGATAGTGTCAGATACCTCAGGTTGAAGGCTCAGGTTTGCAAGACCGTCCCCCAACTCCACTTCAGAAGCCAGTCATAAGCCCAGCTTGTCACTGTGCTTCTGGTGGACTATATGGCTATAAGATTCCCTTGTAGATTCTTATAACCTTCACCCTGGGCTTGATTAATTTGCTAGAACAGCTCACAGAACTCAGAGAAGCATTTTATTTACTGGGTCACCAGTTTATTATAATAGGATATAACTCTGGAAGAACCATATAGAAGAGATGCATAGGGCAAGGTATGTGGGAAAGGGCACACAGCTCCCATGTTTTCTGAATGGGCCACTTTCCCTACATCTTCATGGGTCCAACCAGGAAGTTCTCTGAACCCAGTCTTTTTGTGTTTTTATGGAGGTTTCATTACATACACATGATAGATTAAATCGCTGGCCATTGAACTCAGTCTCCAGCTCCTCTGCCCTCCTGAGAGGTGGGGAGTTGGGGTTACTCAAAGTTTCAACCCTCTAATCCCATGGTGGTTAGCTCCACTGGCAACCAGCACCCAACCACCTCACGTGACCTAGGCCTTTCCAAAAGTCACTTCATTAACATAACAAAGACACATTAATTGCTACTATCACTTACGAAATTCCAAAGGTTTTAGGAGCTCAGTGCCAAGAAAGGGAACACAAAGGGAAATATATAGTTATTATAAATAAACAATATCACAGTGGGGCTGAAAAAGTACTCAAGAAATAATGGCTGCAAACTTCTAAATTTGGCAAGGGACATAAACCTATAGATCAAAAAAATGAGCAAGCCCCCAAAAGGATAAACCCAAAAGAAATTCATACTGAGACATATCCTAATTACATTGCTGATAGTTACGAAGGAAATAATCTTGAAATGAGTTAGAGAAAAATAATGTCTTATGTACAGGGGAAAAGCAGTTAATAGAAGATTTCTTTTTTTTTTTTTTTTTAAGATTTTATTTATCTATTTGACACAAAGAGAGAGAGATCACAAGTAGGCAGAGAGGTAGGCAGAGAGAGAAGAAAACAGGCTCTCCGCTGAGCAGAAAGCCTGATGCAGGGCTAGATCCCAGGACCCTGACATCATGACCTGAGCCGAAGGAAGAGGCTCTAACCCACTGAGCCACCCAGGGACCCCAATAGTAGATTTCTTTTTTTTTTTTTTTAAAGATTTTATTTATTTATTTGACAGACAGAGATCACAAGTAGGCAGAGAGGCAGGCAGAGAGAGAGAGAGAGAGGGAAGCAGGCTCCCCACTGAGCAGGAGCCTGATGTGGGACTCGATCCCAGGACCCTGAGATCATGACCTGAGCTGAAGGCAGCGGCTTAACCCACTGAGCCACCCAGGTACCCCCAAAAGTAGATTTCTTATCAGAAATAACAGAGGTCAAAAGAAAGCAGCAATCGATCTCTTAAATGCTGAAAGAAAAGAACTACCGCCTAGAATCCCGAATCTAGGAAAAGTGTTGTTGGTAAGTTGGACTTCGTCAAAAATGAAACACTTCTGTTCTGTGAATAGCCCTGTTGACAGTATGTTGCAGAAGGGGAGAACATATTTGTAAGCCACATATCTGACAAAAAACTACTCTTGAGTACAAAGAACTTGAGGTTTGAGTTTGAGAAATCCAATTAGGATGTGGGCAAAAGACATGAAGAGACATGTCACTGAAGAAGATATTCAGATGGCAAAAAAGCACATGAAAAGATGTTTGACGTCATCTGCCATGAGGAAATGTCAACAAAGACCACAGTGAAATGCGGGCACACCCCCACGGGGATGTCTGAGAGAAACAAGGAGCGATGACCCAAATACTGGTGAGGCTGCGGAGAGATGGGATCTCTCACAGCTGCTCGTGGAAAAAAGTTTGGCCTAACAAAGAAGTGGGTGAAAGAGAAGCCTGGTGGCTGTGGAAGGTCACAGATGGATCCTGGCAGGCCGTGAGGGTCATGTTCTGTGTCCTGGCCGCATGGGTTGTGACCTTGTCCTGTGGTTTTGCAAGATGTTGCCATTGGGGAAACTGGGTAAAGGGCATATGGGCTCTTTCTGTATTATTTCTTACAGATGCCTGGGAATCTGCAATGATCTCAACATAAAATACTATTTGTTTATTTATTTATCAGAGAGAGAGAGAAGAGAAGCAGGCTCGCTGCTGAGCAAGTAGCCTCATGCTGGACTCGATCCCAGCACCCTGGGATTGTGACCTGAGCCGAAGGCAGACACTTAACTGACTGAGCCACCCGGTCGTCCCTAAAATATAATTTAAGAAGAAGTTTCTTGGGCTCCTGGGTGGCTCAATCAGTTAAGCATCTGTCTTCGGCTCAGGTCATGATCCCAGGGTCCTGGAATGGAGGCCTGTGTTGGGCTCCCTGCTCAGTGGGGAGCCTGGTTCTCCCTCTCCCTCTGCACAACTCCTCTGCTCCCACTCTGTCCCTCGCTTTCTCTCTCTTTCAAATAAATAAAAGCTTTAAAAAAATTAAAAAATAAAAAGGAGTTTGTCCTTGAAATGCCAGTACTGTGTAATGTTAGTGGTACCACCTGAAAAAGAATTTCTGCGATTAAGAAAGTCTGGCAGATGCTTGGATAAAACGGATGTACCAGGTTTCTTTACTACAGGACTCCTCCGAGGCTATGTTTGCATTATCTATCATAAGTAATATACCTGGATGTCAGAAGACTTCCCAAGACAGCTGTTGTGAGATTTAAACCAGAGGATCCACATAAAGAGTACATAATATCTGACATGAATGTTAAGGTTATCATTATTATTATTCTTGTGTTCACTTTGTACCACAGATTTATCACATTAGAATTATTAAAATTTAAAATGTTGGGGAGATTGAGCCTTAGAGAATCTAAACAATTTGAAAGGTCACAGCTAGTAAGAGGCAGAGCCAGGATTTGATCTGATGCCCAAATATCTATTAACTTTGATATAATGTTCCCACAAAAATTAGGACTTAAAAAAGCAAAATTGGGGCACCTGGTTGGCTCAGTGGGTTAAGCCGCTGCCTTCAGCTCAGGTCATGATCTCAGGGTCCTGGGATCGAATCCCGCATTGGGCTCTCTGCTCTGCAGGGAGCCTGCTTCCTCCTCTCTCTCTGCCTGCCTCTCTGCCTGCTTGTCCTCTCTCTCTGTCAAATAAATAAATAAAATCTTAAAAAAAAAAATTGAAAGTTAAAAGGTAAGGGACAACTAGGAGAATATTTATAATGACATCACTTTCCAAGTATCTCATTTATTTCTACATAAAGGGCCTTCATAAATCGATAATAAACTTTCCTAAAACAATAACGGTCAAATTATCAACATGGCAATTCAGGACAGTGGCCAAAGGACATCTAAAAGGTGTTCAGGGTCACCTGGGTGGCTCAATTTGTTGAGCGTCCAGCTCTGGATTTTTGGCTCAGGGTCCTGGGATCAAGCCCTACATCATAAACAACAAACAGTGTTCAGACTCAATGTATTTGCTTATTTGGACAGTAATATAAAAAAACAAAACAACTTTAAACAGACTCATGGCTACAGAGAAGGATCTGGTGGTTGCCAGAGGGGAGGGGTAGAGGATAAAAGAAAAAGCTGAAGGGGATTAATAAGTGCAATCTTCCTGTTATAAAAGAAGTAAGACGTGGGGTATCAAGTACAGCACAGGGAATAGAGTCAAAAATACTGTAACAACTCTGGATGGTAACTAGACTTACTGTGGTAACCATTTGCAATGTATATAGATACTGAATCATAATGTTGTACCCCTAAAACAAATACAATATTGTATGTTAACTATCCTTCAATAAAAAATAATTCCAGAAACAGGCAGTAATTGTACACCTGCAGACCCAATAGAAAGACTTAGAAAAGAAGAAAACCACAAAAACTTTAAATAAACAAAATGCCTTTTTTTTTTTTTTTTCAAATGAAGAAAATCTTATGTCCACTCACAAAATGGCTGTGGGGACACAGACATTTTCAAACAGCTTTTGTCATCGTTACTAGCACAACTTTGGTGGCAGGGAATTTGCTTTAAAATTCTTGTCTTCTGGGGTATCTGGGTGGCTCAGTCAATTAAGCATCTGCCTTCAGATCTCAGGGTCCTGGGATGAAGCCCGCATAGGGCTCCTTGCTGGGCAGGCAGCCTGCTGCTCTGTCTCCCTCTGTCCCTCCCGCATGTTCATGCCCTCATTCTCTCTCTCTCGCAAATAAATAAAATCTTAAAAAAAAAATTCTTACCATTTGACCTAGTTGTTTAATTTCTAGAAATCAAGGAAACTAAAATTCTTAAATGAATCAAATATGTAGACAAGGATTTGTGTTTAAGGATGTTTATCACAGCATTATTTCTATGAGCAAAAATGTGAGACGGAATCCTAATTCTGTCAATAGGGGATGGTTAAAAATTATGGACACTCATATGATTGCAGTCATTAACAATCGTGTTTTAGAAAGGTAATGATATGGAAAAATGCACGTGATATATTTTTAAGAGAAAAAAGCAGAAACCTCCAATTTTATGAAAGAAAAATATGTATATCTATGTGTGTGTACCCACACATAGATATATTTGAAGAAAGCACATCAAAAGTTCAAGGTTGTCTCTTTGTGTGTAAGGATATCATGAATGATGCTAATTTTCTTTACCATAACTTCCAAATTTTCTACAATAGTAATTCAGAAAGATATAGCAATAATTTACTTCCCATGGTTGTTTAAATTCAAATCTTCTTTGATGTGAACACTGTTTTCATCAATACCTTGTAGTTGAAGGCTGGACTACTTTGAAGACCAGTACTAGGAGGCATTTCTGGGTCAGGGTGCCATATTCCCAGGGCCATGTCAGCAGTCATGGGTGGAGAAAGAAAGCAGGGCATTGGCCGGAACTCCCTCCCATGCGTGGTGCTCAGCAGCCAGGATTCAGTGTGAGAGGACTGGCATTTGGCTCCCCCCACAGATGCCTCCCCAGCTCCTTCTGTTCAGTTTACCACTGACAGACTCTGCAGTTACATGGGCACTAGGTTAGATGTGTGCCGTGAATACAGAATGACTGTCGAAGTTCTTTTTTTCCCAACTTGTTGAAAATAGTAAGAATAGTATGGACAAATTAAAAATTTATGTTCCCAGATGTCTATCACATTATTTATATGAACAAAAATGCGAGAAGAACCTTAATAGGCCAAAGTACACCATTTTCCATCCTGAATGGAATTTAGATCTCAGAAAGTATGGAGATATTATGCATTTTTAATTTGCTGTGTAGATTGCTCAGGACACTGAATGTGTAAGGGATTATTCGGTGATTGGTGCTTAGTAGGCATCTTAAATGTCACCTGTCTGCAAATCTCTTGTTTTTTTTTCTGCCAAATGTTTTCTCCTAGTTTTCATCATCTCAGTTAAAGGCGCTACTATTAGCCATTTATCTACTTTCCAATCTGCAGGTTGTTCTTGGTTCTTCCATTTCCCTGATGCCTCTTGGTATCAACCCTGTCCCAAAAGATATTTTTAATTCTATCTGAATTGCAACCCATTAGTCCAGGCCAAGCCGAATGGATCTGGATGGATACATTTTCCTTCTCAACAGGTCTTCTGGTTGCCCTTCATAATCTATTCTCTTCCTGGCAATCCAAGTGATGTTTTACAAACATAAATCACATCCCTTCCAGCTTTTACCTAAGGCCTGTCAATGGCCTTCCACAATTCGTAGAATACTATCTGTACTCCTTATATAGGCTCTCCCTGATCCTACCCTGCCGACCCCTCTGACGTCACCCCATGCCTCTCTCCCTACCACACCCACTTCCACAGCCTTCTTATGGGGTCACCAGTGATGTGGAGCTTGTTCCCTCCAAGGGCCTTTGTCCTAGTTCATCCTTCTGTCTGGAACACTTTTCCCCCAGGCCTCTCCATCATTCATGCCTTAGCTCACACATCACCTCTTCATTAATTACCTTCCTAACTCCCTGATTTAAAGTCCCTCGCTTGACCATGTCGTATCTGCTTCCCAGTACTCAACATTCTTCAATAGTTTTTTCTTTATTTGCATAATGTGTGTCACATCTAACTATTTCAGTTAGTGTCAGCCCCACGGAACAGGAACCTGGGCTGTGTTGTTATCTCACACCCTGGACTCGTCCCTGGCACATAAAATATTTATTGAATAAGTGTACATATATTTAATCTTATAAAATATAGATGTTCTCTTATTGATCTGTTGGGGAGTAAACACCGTAAATTACATACACATTCTAAAAGGCATTTCAAACACCGCTAGGCTATTTTGGGGATGAAATGTATTAATATCTAAAAGCCAGTGACTATTTACCTTTAGTAAGTGCTCCTGCTTGGTCATAAGGGGATTCCAGTAAGTGTCATGGGGTGACTAGGAGAGGGACTGACTGTGGGACAGAGCTGGGAGCAGAGTCAAGCATGGTGGGGAACAATGCAGCTAATGGCCACCAACAGGAGGGGGTGGTCAGTGTGCAAAGCGCAGCAAAGGGGTGATGTAGGAAGGGGTGATGGCTTTAGGAGATGGCAGTCTGAATTGCAGGCTCAAGGCAATTTGGTAAGTTGCAAGTAGAGCTCCGCTTCAGGGAGGCATGTCAAGGCAGTTGAAGCCCCAGAGTAGTAAGAATTAGAGTATGAGGCGTGTTATTAAAACAAACTCAAACTCAAGGAACCTGGAGGGTCTCTGCAGTTAGAAACAACATACCAGAGTGTGGGTCTGCAGACAAAAGCAGAGGGCTTTCTGCCCGGGGCCCTTGCTGAACTGGAGGACAGCTGGCCATGTGACTTTGAATGTATGTGTGTATATATGTATGTATATATGTATATGTGTGTGGTGTTCAGTAATCTTAATACATTTTGGAGTATTTAATGAACAAAACAAAAAGTATCATCAGTCCGCAGAAGCCTGTGATGAAGAGAAAGAGACGCATACCTGAGCCTTTTGCAGTAAAGCTTGGGTTTGAAGGAGGAAGAGGCACAATCACTTCCTGAAGGCTTTGCGTCCAGTGCCACCAGTTGAAAAGCCCCTGAGAATATCATTTTAGATCCCTTTGACTGTATAACCATCCCCAAAAGCCAACAGTGGTATAAAGATCCTACCGGGAAACAAAGCGCTTCTCTTACCTGTGGATCTACATGCAAACATCGGCAGCTGGGCAGAACCCCCCTTCTCGGTCTGTTGTTAGGAAGGCAGACAGGTCTGTTGTTAGGAAGGCAGACAGGTCTGTTGTTAGGAAGGCAGACAGGCTTAGACGGAGCTAGGTCCTCCCTGTGGAGATCCTCTGTCCTGTTGCTGACCTAGGGGTGTGCTTCTGAGTAGGGCTTCTGAGTAGGGCTTCCTATGCAGCCCTTCTTCCCCAGGTCTGCATAGATCCTAGAGCAGTATTCTCCACTGTGACTGCAGAGTGGAATCACCTGGAAGGCTGTAGAAAATACCAAAGCCTGAATCCCACCTGGGTACTCTGATGTGATTGGCCCCAGGTACAGGCAGAACGTCTACAGTATTTAAAAGCTTCCAGGTGGAGCGAATGTAGCATCACGGCTGAGAAGCGTGGGCCCCGAGGCCTGGAGCTGAGCGACCACAGGTGGAGGAGCAATTGTGTCGGTGGGAGGTGGGCTGAGAGGTGCTCGGCAACCAGGTAGAGCCAGGTCAGTCCTATCAATTCCCAGCACAAATAGCTTCTGTGTTCCTAGACATCATTAGTGAATCATTTCTAAAATTTCACCCAGATTTTATTTCATTAGCTATAAGATAAATTTTTACTCCTCATTGTTTCACTTGGTAGAATAAGAGACTCTTCTTAAGCTCAGGGTTATGACTTAGGGCCAACGTGGAGCTCTAATTATTTTGTTTGATGCAATATTGCTTAGTGATGAATAAAGCAAGCTCTAGAATCAGACAGACCGAGGTTAATATCCCAGCTTTGCCCCTTCTGAGATCTGCAAATGAGAAGTAAGATTAAGAGTAAAGCCGATGGGGACGCCTGGGTGGATCAGTTGGTTAAGCGTCCGCCTCCGGCTCAGGTTATGATCCCAGGAATCAAGCCCCATGTCAGGCTCCCTGGCCGGTGGAGAGCCTGCTTCTCCCTCTCCCCCTGCCCCGTCCCCCTGCTCAGGTTGTAATCTCACGAGATCAAGTCCCATGTGGGCCTCCACACTCCAACTCAAGCAGAATCTGCTTGAGACTCTCTTTCCTTCTTCCTTTGCCCCTCCCCACTTTGTGAATATGCTCTCTCTGTGTGTCACAAATAAATGAATTAATCTTAAAATACAGATTGAATATGGTCTTTGTTTTTTTTTTAATTTAATTTTATGTTTTCCATGTTCCAAGATTCATTGTTTATGCACCACATCCAGTGCTCCATGCAATACGTGCCCTCCTTAATACCCACCACCAGGCTCATACAATACCCCACCCCCTCCCCTTTCCTCCAAAACCCTCAGTTTGTTTCTCAGAGTCCACAGTCTCTCATGGTTTGTCTTCCCCTCCGATTTCCCCAAACTCACTTCTCTCCTTTACCCAATGTCCTCCGTGTTATTCCTTATGCTCCACAAGTAAGTGAAACCATATGATAACTGACTTTCTCTCCTTGACTTATTTCACTCAGCATAACCTCCTCCAGTCCTGTCCAAGTTGAATATGGTCTTTGTAAAAATTAAATGAGCTTCTGTATGTATAGTCCATAGCCTGATAATTAGCATATAGTCAAATACTCCATTATCACCTCCACATCTCAGTACTAATTTTTAAAATTGAAACCTTTCTTTAAAAATTGGAGCTTTTGTTTTTTAGATTCACTCCATCATTTAAGGCAACTTAGTACTTTCAACAATAGTTACATTCTACACTTTTGTGTTAGTTATGGTTCCTTTGGTTGTAAAAAGCAGAAATCAACTCTGGCTTTCTAAAGGAAAAAAAAAAAAGCATGCAAATTTGGGGGGAGGATACTGGGTATACAATAACAACCAAGTCAAAATGAAGCCAGGAATCATCAGAGCAGCTCCAAATGGGACTCTTGTCTCTCTTCCAAATTCCACATCTCCAAGGAAGATCCTTGTAATGTGATTAATTTGTAGACCAATTTATAGGGAATGAGGTTACTGAGATGGTATATCAGTTTTCTGCCGCCATGCAAAAAGTTACAAAGAAAACATAGCAGCTTGAAAGAATGCTCATTGATTATCTCGGTTTCTGTGGGTCAAAGGTCTGGGTATGGCTTCACTGGGTCTTCTGCTAAGGGTCTCAACAGGCTGAAATCAAGGTGTCAGCCAGTCTGAATTCTTGTCTGCAGGCTCCTGGGGAAAATCCATTTCAAACCTGCACTCTGGTTACTGGAAGAGGTCAGCTCCTTGTGGCTGTAGGTCTGTTTTCTTGCTGGCTGTCAGCTGGGGGTTGCTCTCATCAACTTAAGACCACCTTCATGTCCTTGCTCAAAGCCACCAGGTGAATCTCTCTCCAGTCTGCTGTGATCGAGTCTTCTATAATGTAACATAAACACAGAAATGACTATCCCGTTACTTTCGCAGGTGCTGCCTACATTCAAGGAGAGGGATTACACAGGGTGTGTCCACCAGGAGATGGAGATCTGAGGGGACTAGATTGAGTTGAATAGAATCACCCCAAATTTGTGTCTGCCCAGAATCTGTGGTTGTGACCTTACCTGGAAGAAGGGTCTTTGCAGATCTCATCAAGTTGAGATGAGTTCAGATCCCATGAGTGAGCCCTAAATCCAATGGCTGGTATTTCTTTTCTTTCTTTCTTTCTTTTTTTTTTTTAAAGATTTTATTTATTTATTTGACAGACAGAGATCACAAGTAGGCAGAGAGGCAGGCAGAGAGAGAGAGAGAGGGGGAAGCAAGCTCCCCACTGAGCAGAGAGCCTGATGCGGGGCTCGATCCCAGAACCTCGGGATCATGACCTGAGCCGAACGCCAAGGCTTTAACCCAATGAGCCACCCAGGAGCCCCCAATGGCTGGTATTTCTATAAGAAGGAGAAAATTTGGACCCAGAGACGGGAGACACAGAGAAGACTTGAAGATAGAGGCAGAGACTGGAGGTATGTCGTCATAAGCCAAGGAACACCAATGCTACTGGCAACCACTAGAAAGTAGAAGAAGCAAAAAGGAGTCTTTGGAGGAAGCATGGCCCCATGGGACACCTTGGGTTTCTGTTTGTGATACTACATTATGGCAGCCGTAGGAAAGTAATACAGGGACCACTCAGTATTCTGTGGATCAAAGGTGGTTGTTTAAGAATGAAGTTGTGGGAAGAGGAGGAGCAATTCCTTGAAGAGAGGCCGGGGGCAAACAACCTCTTGGTGAGCCCTCCAGGTCAGACGCTTGATTCCCTCTATTTTTCAAAGTTTGGTTTTGCATGACTTTTCCTTTTTTTTTTTTAAGAAAAAAAAAGTACTAAAAAAGTATAAGAATACAATGAACACTTGTATACCCTCCACCTATTTTGCTTTTTTTTTTTTTTTTTTTGCATGGTTTTCTCTTAGAAATCATGGTAAGAATAAAGGAAAAATCATGATCCATCCTTGAGTGGAAAAGACATGAACCAAAGTTGAAGTTTTCACCACACAATATTTGCTTTGTGATTTTAGAAACATTATATTTACATACTTGAGCATTTGTTTAATCTCATACAAATGGACTTCGTGATGTCCTTTCTTAGAGCTAGTTGAGAATGGGTAAGGCAGCTCTGGAAGGTACCCAAAAGAGAAAATGGCACCCATGGGTGCCTGACACATGTGTGTTTTCAGTTCTTTCCATTGGTTTTCCTTATATTTTTAAACAAAAATTTTCTACTTGATTTGATAAGGACATCTCCTTCAGATCCCTTTTTCTGTCTCTGTCCCAAGTGTTCAGGCACTGGACACTGCTGGGAGACAACTGGGGCCACGTTCATATCTATACCTACATTTACCAACCTAGAGCCTCCACCTTCTTTTGTGGCACCTCTAGTCCCTTCAGAAGCCATTCCCACTCCCCACTACAACTGGGCATCCCAGAAGATGTCCCTCATGTGCCCTATGGCCCTGGTGACCATGGTACTCTGCTGGACCTCACCACCCCTACTTCCATCCCACAGGTATGGCCATTTTCTCTGCCTGTATCCAGTGTACTTGGCTTGTCACTTCATGCCACCAGCTGACCTGCTGCTGACATAGCATCTACTCTTTCAGTGGTCAGTGCTGAGGTCATACCATGAGTTATAGGAATGTGAAACTGGGACCCTACTCATTCCAGGGTCCTAAAAGCAGTCACAGCTTGTACACAACTGCCCCACATGGTCTGGAGAATAAAATCTTCATGTTTTCACTCCCAGCTCTTTTATCCTAAACTCAGACATAGATCTGAAGGTAAGTCTGCATCTAGATTCAAGCCACAGTGATTAACTTGGATTAGAGGTCCCTATCTCTTTTAGTCTTTCAGGCTGATGTAACCAAAATTCCATGAACTGAGTGGATGATAAATAACAGAAATTTACTTTTCACAGTTCTGGGGATTCTGGGGTTCTGGAGAGAGCCCTCTTTCTAGTTCACAGATATGTCCTCCCATGGCAGAAGGGACTAAGGAGCTATGGGTGAGGGGGTGTCTCTCTTATAAGGGACCAAATCACCCTCCAAAGACCCCACCTCCTAAGACCATCATCTTGGGGGTAGGATCTCAATATATGAAACCCGGGGGGGCGGGGGCACAAACATCCAGACCATGGAATCTTCCCACCTCAAGGGCTGCTTAAAGTTCTCTTTAGTCTTCATCTTTCCTTAGGGTGGGATCTCACAATGTGCTCTTCAGTCCTCCCCTACCCCAGACTCTATTATCCCCCTCCCCTGGCCTTCAGAAGTGTCCAAGGGCTCAGAATCCTAGCAATGGATTGTTTCCCCAAAGGCTGCTTAGAGACCATGTCCAAAGCTTCTACGAGCCGTACTGGTCCTAACAGTTCAACGAATGTGCCCAGTGTTCTGGACCTACAGTGACTAGAAGGCTCCAACTCAAGATCTTCACTATGTCTTTATTAAAGTATCTTTACATCCTCTCCTCTTCATTTTCTATTTTCTATGTCCTTTATTTTCATACATCTTTATCAAAATTTTAATTAAAAGCATCTATCTGAATGTCCTTTCAACAACAGAAGAACTTCAGAATGATTACAAGAAAAATAAAGGCAGTAACACAGACACAAAACCAACCAAACAATGTATTTACTTCAGTAGGATTTATCGTCTCAGCATGGATAAAAAATATTATGGTTGGACGGAAATTAGTAAAAGAAACAGATTTTTCTTTCACGTAGTTTAAAATTTTCAGTGGCATAGGAGTTCCATCTACCATTTGAAATGTTCCACATGGGGCATATTCAAAGTCTAAAACTCCAACAGCAATGTAATTTAGTACTTAAAAAAGAACTATGTGTCAGAATATAGTACTATTGCCAGAGGAACATTCCAAACAGATAAAAGTCGGGCTAAAGATAAAACAGACATTTCAATTGAACAAACCTTTAAAGATTTTAGTTCAACAGATCTTTGTTGTGTGGCCAACTCCATGCTAGCTATTGGGTTCTTGAACTCAGTAGTCAGAGAATTACAAAAATAAAATCAGTCTTGCTATCATTGCTAAGCTTTGAATTTTTTTTTTAAATTTAACACTGAGAAAAGAAAATGCAATGCTTCCAATTCATTACCCCCAAATTTTATGCCAATTGCAGCATAATCAGGAAAAAGGGTTTCTTTTTCAATAAGGGACTTCTGAATTGTTTACATGGAAAAAAGGTTCTCAACTGGCACTATTTTAAAAATAGAATTTTACTGTATTTTGCAGTATTATCAATGCCAAATTAGCCACATCTCTCACATTTAGTCTGTAAATCAAGGGGTTAGGTTAGTAAAATCTTATTACTGTTCAGTAAAGAACACTGTTTTTTAAATCTCATCTAAAATCTGTGAAGTAGATTTCTTTTGGCAGACAGGATTTGACAGCATACCAGGGAGCAGGGAGCATGTGTGAGGTCCTGTTCACGTGTGAGAGGCTGATTAAGGCTGGGGAAAGAGGGGAAACTGATTTACTTACACAGACTGAGAATTAATTATCTCCATCTAACACATTTAGCACTAAAGTGAGCCGTTCTCACTCAGTGTCAGATACTGCAGAGCTGGGAAACAGATGAAGGGTCCATGGCAAACATCCTTTTCCTGAATATTCTATGTATGATTAGTGAAATGATTGAAAGATGAATTCCAATACTGAGACATTTATAGCATCCAGCTGTTCAATCTTCTCTGATTCATTTTGGGCTTGGTAGTCACCTCTGGTTTAAAACACACACATACACACACACACACACACACACACACACACACACACACAAACACACACACACACAAACCCTTTTAACATTTTAGAACAGGAAAATATAATCTGAAGTTCTCCTGAACCATCCTCTTTCCTGGCCCCAAATGTCATCTAATCAATACACGGAGATCCTTGAAAACACCCCAAATGTGACTCCAATTACCCAGCAACATATTGTTTAGTAGCAGATGAAAAACCCAAAAAGCACTGGAAGGAGAAATGTTTCAGGGCTCTGAAGCTAAACTGGGAATGCAAATTTGTGATGACTGAAGTTAAGTATTACTGTTGGGACTCTGTTTTTTTTTTTTTTTTTTTTTTTTTTTTTTTTGGTGATAGTTATTTTTTATTTTTGTTTTGGTTTTTTTTTTTTTTTTTTTTTTTTTTTTTTTTTAATCAACCTCATCGTTCCTCTGTCAAAAAGTCTCTTTCTTTAACCAAGTGTTTTGCCTTTTTAGTGGAAAATAAAGCTAAACATCATTTTACTAAATACGTACTTTCCTATTTTAAATAACCAGGTCCTTCTGCCTTGTACACAATGCTAGGGTGAAACCCATAGACTCACAATCTTGTGATCCATCTTTCTTGGTATCTATACAAGAAAATGAACAAGAATAAAATACCGTGACACTGAAATTTTATATCTGCAGTGAGGATGTTGGTGAGGGTCGCTGAATGTTAGTAATGTTACAGGAGTCTCCAGTGGCTCTTCTGGGAGGAAAAAGTAACATGATATGGGCAGAGTTGCCCTATAGCCTCAAGAATGGAGACTTGCAAAGGAGAAGCAAAGGAAAAAAGGTGCTCTCTTGCCCTTCTTCAACGTTCACTATGGGCAGAGAATTTGTATTTGGGGGCCGAGTGAAGATATCAGAACTTAGTGTTGGAGAGATGTAACACTGAATGAGGCTCTGGGGTGTCATTTTTAACTTTTGTCTATCCAACCTCAGTGCCTAATCCAATACCTACCAAATGGTAAGCATCCACAAAATACATGTGGAGTTCATTTATATTTTCTTTCTACCCAAATTCCAAGAAGCTCGCTGAGGTTTAAAGATGCAAAGGATATGTGAGAAGCAATGATATAAATTATATTTGTGATGCTGGGAGCATTTTAAGAAATAAAATAGGGCTATAAAATTTGGGATTGCATTAGTCAAGATATATTAGGCTATGCTGCAGGAACAACCTCTCAAATCTTAGGGACTACACATAATAAAAAATTATTTCTAACTCATGCAAAGTCCGGTGCAGATTATCCTGGAGAAGGTATTCCCTTAGGAGGCTCTCTTCCAGTTGATGACACAGGGATCCAATCTCTTTCCATCAGGTGCTTTTGTCATCCTCTATCCACTGACTTCTGATCTATCTTTCCCAACTGGTCAACCATGGAGTGGAAAGAGAACATGCAGAATGTGCACCTACTTTTCATTGTTTCAACTCAGAAGTTAGACATCAAGCCTGCAACAAACTTCCATGGTTTAAAACTAATCGCATGTCCTACCAGATATGAGGGACCGGGAAGTGTACTTTCATCACATACCCAGAGAGAGAGAGGGGGTTTGAGCAGTTGTAAACACTGTCTTTGCCATGAGAATTTGATAAAAGTACTGATAAAGTGTGTAACAAGACAAGATAGAGCAAATGGGTGGAGAAGCCAAGTCACAGTAACCATGTCCACATGCCCCCACAACTGTAGGAGGGACAAGCTAAAAATAGCAGCAAACTAGGGAGAGACAGATCAAGTTAGCGTAGTCACAATGAACCACAGAGAAGGCCAGCAGAAGTGAATTCCACGGGTTGCAGGGTGAAAGTCTGGGCTGTATAATTCCTAGGTCTCCAAGGAGAATCACCTTGAGATATTGCTAGCAGAAGAAAGTAACTTAGAGGTAACTTACCTATAGTTACTTAAGGCTTAGGCAGGTCTCCTAAGCCAAGGCCAGATACATAGACCAGTCTCATAGTTGTCAATCTATTACTTGTAAACCAGTGGGCTCCAGGAAGATGAAACTTAACTGTTATAAGTCACATAACATCAAACATATAAACAAATACACTAGTCACTTCCATCATCTACTGAGTGCCTATTTTCCAGGTACTTAATGTATAATCATCTCTCATCTTTACAATAGTCCTTCAACATGCTAATTTTCCTTAGTTTCTATGAGAAACCTAAATTTAGAGGGATTAGCTTGTCACACATTTTGTGAGTCATAAAGCTGGGATTCTGAACATGTGAATTTGACACTAACGTCCAAACTACAGGCATCTCTATGTTCATAGTCCCTGATACATGGACACTTACACTGCAGTATTATGAGGAACTATATCCAATACCTAGCACTGTATAACAGAACACCCCAAAATACAGTGACTTAGGGAGAACACTTCAGTATTTCTTATAAGCCTATGGGTTGGCTGAGTGGTTCTGCTGGTGTAGACTGGGCGTGGCTGGTGTCTGCCAGGCGCTTATGGCCAGTTGGCAGGTTGGCTGGTGGCTGCCTGATCTGTAATGGCCTCAGCTGGGATGACTTGGTTCTGTTCCATGTGTTCTCTCACACTCCAGCAACCTAGCCCAGCCTTGTTCTCCCGGCAGTGGCAAGGCTATATGACAGAATGGAAGCACAAGGCCTCTTAAAGACTAGGAAGGAACACATCACTGCTGCCACCATATTGGCCAAAGAAAGTGACAAGACCAGCCCAGGTTCAAGTGTAGGGAAACAGAATCTACTTCTGGATAGAAGGAACTAAAAAGTTACTCTGCAAAGGGCTTAGATAGGAGGAGTAGAGAATTGGGGCCTTTTTTGCAATCAACCTAGCACATCTCATATCTTAGGGGGAAAAAGGCAGATAAGAGAAACATGTTTGCTTAAAATGTGGTTTTATTAACTGATGAAATTCTATCAGAGTCTTCCAAAATGTGTGTGCTCTCTAGTCCCTTTGGTCTAAAAAGTGTTGAAAAAGACAATGTGCTGAATGGATAAATACCTTTTTTATTTAGGGAGGCAGGGCACAAAAATACCTACTTCCAGGCACCAGAGCCATCTAAATGGAAAACAGCCTTGCAGTAGAAGATTAAGAAAAAGGCAAAATAAAACTGGGAATTTGACTTCCTGCGTGCCCTGCAAAGAAGGGGCGGGAGGAATCGTGAATGTATGATGAGCAGCTGGCTTTTATTTTTAAATGCATATTATTGCTACCCAGTTTTTTTTTTTTTTTAAAGAAAAATGGAAGGAGACTTATTAAGGGATTCTAACACATTGGACTATCATTTCAAGTAGATGCTAATGTGATTGACATGATCTTTCAGAATAAAGTCTTCTCTTCTTTGTGATCTATTTGTTATGTTTACAGAATAGAAAAAAGAAATATACAATGGATCCTGAAAGGTAAAAAATGTTATAGATTTTAGTAGGCCCTCAAGAAATGTTTGAAATCAGCCTGAATCAGACTTCTGAAATACTTTTCTTTCAGGGAGTTCAGTGTTGGTGTTCACGAGCATGAGGACCTGCGTCTCACACTCCTAATAACACTAAAGGCCTTTGCTCAGAAGGAATAATTTAGTGCCATCAATGGTAACTGGCATGCTGCAATATTATTTTTAGGTCCAGAGTCACAATTAAACTAAATACGTAACATTAAGAAAGCTGCAGGGAGAGCCAACCTAAGGCCACGTTGTAGTGAATCTAGAAATGATAAAGCAACTGATGCATAACCAGATTGCTCTGCAGGTTTTATAGTCAACTTAACGGAACTAATGTCTACACACTCTCACCAAGGACTGTAAACAAAACAAAACAAAACCTCAGGAAGATAGTAGAAATGACTAAAGCAAGCAGGGCATGAGGGAGTAATGGTAATTATGGCAAACCCTATCTAAAAGGAACTGATTAAAACTCAAAACCAAAAACAACAACAACAACAAAAACAAAACCCGAAACCATTATGGAAGCCAACAAAGCAAGTCTGGGGACAAACTGCATTTGCAGTGGTGCCAAATTCCTGACTTTGACTCCACATCAATGCTAGATCAATAGATAGCTCTGGTTATAACTTCTCTTATTCCTAATCAACACAAAGATTAAAGAAATTTTTGTTGAGGCTCCTTTTCTACTCTTTCCATTAGAAAGTTAAAATAATACTACAAAATTATATGCCAGTTTCAAGAAGTATATTTATATGTGGTTATCAACTATGAGATTTTACTTGGGATTTTCTCTGAAATTGTTTAATACTTAGCAAGAAATGCAGAAGCAAGTTTTGGGAGATACAAAGATTCTAAATGCTGTATTTTCTCTCGAAACAAAAGCATAACTTTTGTCTGCATTACATAGATAGGTCTTAAAGAATATAGTGTGAAACCCAAATATAACTGTGTGGCTCAGTGAATGTTCAGTTTAATTGAAAGAAACAACAGAAAAGCACAAAAGAAATACATACTTGTCCATAGGTCCCCAAGTAAAGCCAGCCTAGATATAAAGAAAAAATTCTGTTTTCCCCAATAAGAAAAATCACTAAAAATATAACCAGTCATTGTTAAAAGCAATCCCAACAGTGTTCCAGAGTGCAGCATCTTTATTTCCACCTAAGCTGTTGGAGAATCAGTGCTTTAAAAAAAAAAAATAATGTATTATTTGTTTCAGGGGTACAGGTTTGTGATTTATCAGTCTTACACAATTCACAGCACTCATCATAGCACATACCCTCCCCAAAGTCCATCACTCAGCCACCCCATCACTCCTACCTGCCTCCACTTCAGCAACCCTTAATTTGTATTTACCCCAAAGATAAAAAACGTAGTGAGCCAAAGGGGCACGTGCATCTGAATATTTGTAGCAGCAATGTCCACAATAGGCAAACTATGGAAAAAGCCTAGATGTCCATTGGTAGATGAATGGATAAAGAAGATGGTATGTATGTGTGTATGTGGTATGTGGTATGTATATATACATATACATACCACATACCAAATACATACCTCCATTTCTGCTCCCCCCAAAATCACTCTGAGAGGCATAGTCTAGTCACATATATATATATATATATTAGAATATTATGCAGCCATCAAACCCCCCCCCCCAAATCTTGACATTTGCAATGATGTGGATGGAACTAGAGTGAAATAAGTCAGTCAGAGAGAGACAATTGCATGATCTCACTGATACAAGGAATTTGAGAAACAAGACAGAAGATCATAGGAGAGGGGAGGGAAAAATAAAACAAGACAAAAGAGAGGCAGACAAACCATAAGAGACTCTGAATCTCAGGAAACAAACAAAGAATCGATGCTTTTTGATTCCACGAATGGTGCCATCACTGGGATTGTTACCTCCAGGAGGAAGTACCATTTGTGTACTATGAGATGCCTATTTTAATTCATATTCATCTTGTTGTTTATCTTTGGTCTCGGTAACATAAACCCATACTGTTTTGCTTTTTAAAGACCTATAAAGATCTATTCGAAGATTTATAAAAGATTTGTAAAAGATGTTCTATGGATATCATCAACTGTAATTGAGACCTGATATTCCAGAAACAAACAACAAAACTTATATATTTTTTTATTTTTTTAAACATTTTATTTATTTGACAGAGAGAGAGATCACGAGTAGGCAGAGAGGCAGGCAGAGAGAGAGGAGGAAGCAGGTTCCCCGCTGAGCAGAGAGCCTGATGTGGGGCTTGATCCCAGGACCCTGGGATTATGACCTGAGCTGAAGGCAGAGGCTTAACCCACTGAGCTACCCAGGTGCCCCTCAACAAAATTTATATTAAGCATATTTGTGTTTTTTCTTAGATTCCACCAAGTGATTTCTAGAATCACTCAAAAATGGCATTGGTTGAGATCTTCGCACCTTCCACTGTGCCTTCCCCCAAACAGCACTTGATTGTTGAACATAAAGTAAATGGAAGAGAGCCCCAACGATGAGAGGGACTTGGCTATGATTCCTCTCCCCTAAAGGACATTTTGAAAAACGGAAAAGGCCTCGGTTTAAAGAGGAATGTATGATAATGGAACTATTCCAATGCTATTTAGCCTTTTAGAAAATATCAAAGAGCTGGAGGTGGGGGACGGCACTCTTAGTGCCCAACATAACCTCTTAACAATCTTCTCTTCCGCTTTCTGTCACCATTTTTCACACAAGCAGCAGCTGCCACTCCATAAATCATTCCCTGTCCCAACTGCCCACTATGGAATTCTTCCCCCACACGCACCCAGCGCCGTGTCTCCCACTCACGGAGCCGACAGAGTGGCTCACAATCTGTCTCTTTCTCTCCCATCCACGCTTTGCCTTTGCCTCCACAGGACTCCTCCACTCTCTCCCCACCTATACCCCACCCTCACCCCCAGGGCCTCCATTTCTGCGCCCCCCAAAATCACTCTGGGAGGCATAGTCTAGTCCCTTACTCCAATTATTTTTCTTGGGGAAATCTGTCCATTATCCAGGTTCTGTCCTAAAATGGAAAGTCCAGGTGCTGGTATACCTACAAGTAAGAACCCTTCCTTCTTGAAAATCAGACAGAAAGGAGAAAGGCCTTGTATTCATTTTTTTGTTGTTCCTGTGACACTTGAATAGACACACATTCAACCCAGTGTGCTCCCCTGCAGAACTGAGTAACTATGCCAAGGACGTTACAGGCCCCCACACCGCAGGAAAAAAGGAAAACTTGTCAAGCACATGTCAAAGTCCTCTTATTTCCCAACCACTTATTGTTTTATTTTATTTGCTCATGTTTCTTTCAAGATTTCTTGGCTGGAACTTTGTGGTAGGAAAAGGAATCTTTTCATGCCCTGCCATGTAAGATAAGAGGTCAACTGCTAAAAGATTTACCTTGTATTTACCAAGAGGAGGAAAGAATGAGATTCAGTGACTTTTAGATTTTTTAAAAAGGATTTTATTTATTCACTTATTTGAGAGAGAGAGAGGGAGAGAGAGCAAGAGAGCAGGGGGCGTGGAGCTCAGAGGGAGAGGGAGAAGCAGACTCCCTGCTGAGCAGAGAGCCCCATGTGGGATCGTGACCTGAGCCCATGGCAGAGGATGGGCTTAATGGACTGAGTCACCCAGGTGCCCCAGTGACTGTAACATTTTAAATGGAAAAAGAATAATAGTTGTGAATTAATTCACTGACTTTTCATCCATAATCTGTTCAGACAATCCACCTACATTTAGTGACTGCAGAGAATTCCTGTGGGTTATGAATACGGGCAGAACTTTGCAGCATGATTCTTCTGCCTCCTACGGCTTGGGCTGGGGGTAGTCAGCTGGTTGCTGGGCTTCCTTGAAGGATCCATGACCATTTTACTCACATGCCTGGTGTCTTGGGGGATGGCTGTAAGGTTGGGCTTCCAGATCTCTCTGGTCCTCTCAAATCTCCATATAATCTCAGAGCCTCTCCATATAGTCTTTACAGGGTAATTGGAATTTCTACATGATAGTTCAGGCTTTCAAGAGTGAGTGTTCCAAGAGACAGAAAGAGATCTGCCAGGGTCTTAGGGACTGGGCTAGAAATGGGCACATTGCCACTTCCACTGTTTGGTCAAAGCTGTTAATGAGCTTTTAATATGAAGATTTAGAGTGCCACTAGCTGATGGCCAAGAATGGAAAGAAAGAAAGAAAGTTAAGAAAGAAAGAAAGAAGAAAAAGAGAGGGAGGAAAAGGAAGGAAAAGAAAAGAAAAAAGAAAAAAAGAGAAAAGAAAAAACTGGCCATCTCTAACTCTCCACACCTCCTTACCAAGATCTATACCTGGAAGATTCAGCTCCACTGGTTTCTTCCACAGCAGGGGCTGGCAAACTCTGGCCCACTGACCAAATCTGGCCCACCTCTTATTTTCACAAACAGAGTTTTTATGGAATATAATCGCACCCATTCATTCATATATTGTCTAGGGCTGTTTTCACACTGCAACAGCAGAGTTGAGTAGTTGTGACAGAGACCATATGGCCCAGGAAGCCTAAAATATTTACTATCTGGCCCTTTACGGAAAAAGTTTGCCAACTCTTCCTATTCTGTAGCATAAAGAGAACCCAGTCATGATGGAGACAGTGGTAAAATGTACTCCTTCCAGCCCTGGTCAGTTGTGAGACAGAGAGGTAGGGGGAGGAGCTCAGTCACATGTGTCCCATTGTGCCTCCTAAGACTGAGTCCTCCAGGAGGTCATTAGTAAAAATTTACAGAGTAAGGGAATCTGAGATCACCAAGGGTGAAGGGCTAGTGGCATGCTCCTCTAGTTGGTGGAGTGGGGGTGGGGGGGTGGGGAGGATGGGGCAGGAGTGGCAAGCCTCTAGAAGAGTTGCCCCCAGACACTGCCAACACAACACAATACTAGAGCAGCGCAAGCAAGGCCGAGATACAGATGAGCTGGAGTAGCTCCGCAGTGGGGTCTGCTGAAGTTAGGTCCCGTACACTTGGTAAACAGGAGCACAGAAGTGTGCACATCCCAGGGAGCAGCTTGGAGAATTTACAACCAGGGAAAATGTCTGAAGCCCAAACACATCCTGGTGGCCAACATTGTAGAGACTGGACCTGAGGCCTCATTCCCCTGCAGAACAATGCAAGTCTAAAACTCTCCATATCCTATATGGATATATATCCTCTTTATATCCTTGTGGATATAGGCCCCCAGGGCAAGGAAGCTGCACACTTCTCCATTCTCTCCAAGAAATGCGAGAGGAAGGGAAAGTTGAGTCCTCTAAGAGAGTAAGAGACATGGTGGAAGTGTAAGACACTGTTCCATCGTCTGTGGCAAGTTCAGATCGTGTTTCTGAACCCCCACCCCCCTGCAAATGATGTAGCCCTAAGGAATATCAAATTATTTATAGGAAATAGATAAACTACACTTTTCCACACACAACTGAGTGTAAAGTATAAAATATTAGACCCTGTTACAGTGAGATTTCATGATTTTTTAATATTCTTTTGAGACAAAAATCATATTGTAAAGGTCATAACATCATTACTAGATCTTAACATCAAACTTCCAATAAGACTGGAATGAACTTCTTCTTCAGAGATGGAGGGCATTCTTGTGGTAGGGCATAAAGTGAAGTTTGGCCTAGTTCCACTGTGGCTGGGGTTAATGATGACTTTGGGCAATGCAGCGTTGAAAGGAAGCCATTAAGGCCAGATTTATCCCAAGAAAATAAAGGTAATAATAGTGGAGTCAATTCAGTTGACTCCATGCAAAGTTTCTTTCTCTACCCCAACAGTACTACCACTCTGCTCTATCAGTTAAAAGGGTGTGGGTCAGGGGCACCTGACCAGTGCCCCTCAGTGGCTCAGTCAGTTAAGCAGCTGCCTTTGGCTCAGGTCATGAACCCAGAGTCCTGGGATTGAGCCCCACATGAGGCTCCTTACTCAGTGGGGAGCCTGCTTCTCCCTCTCCCTCTGTCTGCCATTCTGCCTACTTGAGCTCTCTCTATAAATCTTTTTTTTTTTAAAAAAGGAGGTGTGGTGTGGTATGGGTCACTTTTCTTGCTTGCTAATGAACAAATCATTGACTCCTGGAAAACATAGTGAAAGGTTTTTAGTTTTTAGCTGGTTAGTGCAAGTGCAAAAGTGTGATTCAAGTTCATGATTTTTCTCCAGCTGGCATGTTAGCTTAAACTGCTTGAAGACTTAGGGAAAGGAGAGCTTGGGTTAAAAATAAGAATAACATTTTTCTGGGAGTTCTAACGGATTCTTACAGAGCATAGTCAGAACCATCCCCCCCAAAACTGAGTTGTTAGTAGACAACATGCTTACCTTAGGCCAAATTTTAAGGTAGGCTATGTATTGCTGTGTAAAAAAACCAGTCCCAAACATAGTGGCTTAAAACAACATCAATTTTCTTATTGTTCATGATGCTATGGGTTGACTCAGCCAGGTCATTCTTCTGCTTCATATGATGTTATCTGGAGCCATGGTCATCTGAGAGCCCATCTGGTTTTAGAAAATCCAAGATGGTGCTGAATCCTGAATGGGAGCTGTTGACTGGGGGGCCTACATTTTCTTCTACACTGTCTCTCTTTGTGGTTAGGGCTTTTAAAAGCATGGCAGTTGGGTTTTAAGTGGGAGCATTCCAAGTGCAAATGTTCCAAGAGGAAGAAAGTGGAAGTTTCAGGTCTCTTATAGTCTAGACATAGAAATCTCAGAATTTCATATCTGCCATATTTAATTGGTCAAAGAAATCACAGGACCAGCCCAGATTCAAGGGGAGGAGAAATAAACCCTAAACTTTGGCAGGAGTAGCATGGGTGTACAGGGAGGGGACCTTGAGAAAGACAGAGAGAGACTGATTTTAAATAATTGCCCATAGGAGTTTAGAGACTGACCATGCCTCTAAAAGTCCAAAATCTGCAGGGTGGGCCACAGACTAGAAAAGAAGGGAAGAGTTGCAGTTGGGTCTGAGGGCAGGCTGCTGTTGGATTGCTCCTTGCCTGGGGAAGGTCAGTTATTTTCTATGAAGGCCTTCACCTGATTAGATGAGTCCCACAAACAATATAGAGAGGAGTCTTCTTTACCTAAAGTCTACTAATTTAAATGTTAATCTCATCCAAAAACACCTTCACAGCAACACTTAGAATAATGTTTGACCGAATATTTGGATACCATGACCTAGCCAAGTTGACATGTAAAAGTAACCATCACAGGGACTGACCTTGGGAGCCTGGCTACCACAGTAGCCAAGGTTCTTCCTGTCCACACTCCTTCTGGCCACCCCTCCTCCCATCTCTCTCTAGTCTATTGCTTCTCTGTATCTTTCCTTCTCTTACTTTATTCCTTGTGGACTCTAGGCTCCTCTTTTCTGCCTCAGCCTCCTGTTCTATGGCCCTACATCTCTTCTACTGCTTTATTTTTTCCTTAGGAGGAAAAGTTAATGGAATATTTTCAACCTCAGCTATTACTCAGGGATGCCTCATCAGTTTGGTGCTCAGGGAATTAATATTCAAATGACAACGGTGAGTAAAGTGGAAAGAAAACCAGGTTAGGAAACAGGCCCCCAGGTGTTAACAGGATGTGACTGGAAACTTTGCCTCTCAGACCCGGGGCTTCCACTCCTTTCTCCGATGTCACATTTCAGACTCTGCACCCATGTATCCATTGGAAAAGACCAGAGGACCCCAAGGTTCTCTTTCTCCTCCCAGGTACCATATGTTCTCTGCAACAATGGCCGTTTGGAGATAGTGCTGTTTTGGGTTGTTTTGCTTTGTTTTGAAAAAGCAGACATTTCTGAGTTGATAAAGGAAACAGTGGCACCTTGTCCAGACAGTGGGAAAAGCTATATTCTTAAGAGGTGGAACTTGTTCAATCTTTGTGGGTAAACAACTACTATTTATGTTAATGTGGGAGCATGAGTTGCCCTCTAAACTGGGTAGACAATGTCTCACAAAACTTGTATTTTACAGCTTTACCTAGTGTCTGGCAGCAGGATGAACACAAAGCAAGTATATCTATATTTGCAATCTCCAAAAGCAATCTCAGGGAGATCGTTCTGTTTGAATTTTTCTCTCTCCCTAGGAATGATTACACACACACACACACACACACACACACACACACACACACACTTCAATGGATTGTTGAAGAGAAAGAACATCTCTAACAACAGATACAAGAGCAAACATTATCTTAGATACCTAAGAGAAAGATAACAGGTGATGAAAACCCAGAGTCAGAAAAACTAGGTTCGAAATACATATGGGAACCTCTACAGATATGTATGTCAGTGCACAGAAAAAGTTCTAGGAGTAGAGCTACCCAATATAACCATGGCTACACTGGAAGGGGGATGGTATTTACATGGTGAGGGGGCATTTCATATTTTAATCTATTGTATTTCTGCATTGTTTAATATCTTATACCAAGCAAGGATTCATGTATGTCTTTGATTTAAAAAAATTGCAGACTAGAGTATATATTAGTTTGCTAGAGTGACTGTAACAAAGTACCTCTAACTGGTTGGCTTAAACAGCAGAAATTTGTCTCACAGTTCTGGAGGCTAAAAGTTTAAGACCAAGGTGTGGCAGGGTCAGTTCCCGCTGAGGGCTTTGGCAGAGAATCTGTTCCATTCCTTTTACCTAGCTTCTGATGCTTTGCTGGCAATTTTGGCATTCCTTGACTTATAGAAGACTCACTCTACTCTCTGCCTTTATCTTTACATGATCTTCTCCTTGTGTGTATGTCTGTGTTCAAGTTTCCCCTTCTTATAAGGACACCAGTTATATTGGATTAGGGACCCACCCGGATCAAGTATAATCTCATCTTAACTAACTACATCTGCAACAACCCTATTTTAAATAAGGTCACGTTCTGAGGTACAGGCGAGGGAAGGGTAGATCTTCCATATATGAATGGGGGCAGAGACAATTCAATCCTTAACAGAACAAAACAAAAACGAGTGTCTTATAATTGCTTTCTAAATAAAAATAATTTTGAAAGAACTGTGGTCAGCACCCTGCTGTGCACAAGCTCTAGTAGGACTAGAAACCAGTCATTATCCTCTCTAAGCTTCCTGTCTGCATTTATAAAATGGGGCCAAGAATATCTGCCTTCATTACCCCGTGGAGTTGTGGTAAGGGTCAAATAAGGCACAGCAAAGAGCTTTACACCATGTAAAGGTCTCCGTTAAGGGGAATACAACCACACACAGACTGTGACTTGAAGACGAGATATCCAGTCTCAGGAAGCGTGCACCTCGAGCTGTGAGGAGAAGCAGACATGTGTCTAGCCCCTGTGATCAACGGGTGGCAGATGTCACATCTAGCATTCCTTCAAAACTGTAAGGTGCCAACATAAGTTGAACCTGGTGGAGAAGATAGCAGGAATAAAGTTTGGGTTTTTAAGGCTTCATTTTATTTTATTATTATTTTTTTTTAGGATCAATTTATTTATTTGAGAGAGAGAGAGAGAGAGCGAGCATGAGCTTGTGAGTGGGGGAGGGACAGAGGGAGAGAAACTCAAGCAGACTCAGAGCCCAACTCAGGGCTGGATCTCATGACCCCCAAGATCACAACCTGAGCCAAAATCAAGATTGGATGCTCAACCGACTGTTTTTAAGGCTTTAATTCAGTGTACAGAATGATGCTTTTCATTTGAACAGATTTCTACTTTCCAAACTTCAAAACATGGTCAAAGAGATGCACAAAAGTTAAGGAGAAACAGATTTGTGACCTTGGCTTAGAGCAATAGTTCTTCACCTTATCTGGGTTCCAAATTCTTTGGAGAATCTAATTAAATAAACAAACAAAAACCATGGACGCTTACCTCAGAAAAAGGTACCCAGACAGTTTTACACATGATTTCAAGTTCATGAACCTCAGGTTCGGCATCTCTGATTTGAAAAATGGTATTTAAGAAAGAAGACACCAGAAAGTTTAAGAAAGGGAATATTTTGGAAGGAGCCTGATTTTTTTTTTTTTCTGTTCAATTAAAAAAGAATTCATCCTCATTCTTTGTTATAAAGGCTGAATTGGGTGCCTGGGTGGCTCAGTTATGAGCCTTTGGCTCAGGTTCTGATCTCAGGGTCCTGGAATTGAGTCACACATTAGGCTCCCTGCTCAGTGAGGAAGGAGCCTGCTTCTCTCCCTCCTCCCTCGTCCTACCCTCACTCCCCACTCATGCGCTCTTTCTCCCTCTTTCTCTATCTCAAATAAATAAATGAAATCTTTTTTTCTTTTTTAAAGCTGAACTACAACCTTTTTCTACATATCCTATCTCTGCTCATGGCATCCCACTAGTGCTGATTTTCTGACCTAGAACTGAGGTGTTCTGAGAGGCAATCTGCCAGATAACGCTCTTAACTCCTAGTGATGGCTACAGAAGCTGAGCCTTTGCCTTGGGGAAGAGGTGGCCAGCACTGAAAAAGCAGTCTTTTGGGGTTTCATAAGTTTAGGCGCTGCATGTCTGAGAGCATGGCTTCCAGCAAACCAGCCTGGACAGCAACTGGTATACAAAGTTTCAAAGTAAACAAAGTATACGAAGTTTCACCACTGTCGGGGAAGAGGAGTGCTCGGAATTTAGAGGAACCCGGAAATAGGAACCTTGAGGCCTTGCTTCTCTTCTCACTGAGGTGGATAAAATACAATTTCCAGATAGGCTGAAGGAGCTGATGACAGGGCAGGTTTATAGCCTCGTTCCCTGGAGCATCTACTCTAAGAGATGGGCTTAAGCCCCCGGGGTCTTAGTATGAGGCAGGAGCAGTAGGAGGTTTTGCACACCCCAAAGAGTGGCCCAGAGCTGGTGAAAGGTCTAAAGCAGATCCACAAGGTATCCTGCCTGTTGGGATGGCCCAGAAGTAGCAAACAATCCCTGAGAGTCTGTGAGGACATAAGAGAAGCTCAAGGTGAACTGGGTCTGGAAGGGCCTTGTGGCTGGGAATGCAGGACAACTCTGTCCAATGCACACGGATTGATGAGCAAAGGTCAGAGGGAAACTGCTTGTCTCTCCCAAGGCAGAAGGTAGGATGACCTCAGTGGGACATTGGCAGTACAGACACTTTTCATTTCTCAACCTTCATCGCCCAGCTCAGATGCAACACCTAAATGACTGAGATAGGTGGGAACTCCAAACAGAAACAGAAATTAAGTTTAGCCATAAGTATGTACACACATACACACACACACACACACACACAAGAAATGTATATATTCATTTCAATATATATGAATGATATATATCTATATCTATATCTATATCTAATCTTTTGTTAGGTTTCTTGCTTTTGTTGTGTTTCAAGACATGCTACACCAAAAGGTGGTATCTTAGAATATTAAATATCTTAAGATGATGGAAATTTTTTTTTTTTTTTTTTTTTTTAATGGCAGAAGCAGGAAGGTCATCTGATCTCCCTCCCCTATCCTTTCATCCCTGAAACAAGTCTTAATACTCCCAGGTGGGGGCGCCTGGGTGGCTCAGTGGGTTCAAGCCTCTGGGAGCCCAACTTGGGGCTCAATTTCAGGGTCCTGGGATAGAGCCCTGAGTTGGGCCCTCTGCTGGGCAGGGAGTCTACTTCCTCCTCCTCTCTCTCTCTGCCTGCCTCTCTGCCTACTTATCTCTCTGTCAAATAAATAAATAAAATCTTAAAAAAAAAAAAAAATACTCCCAGGTAAAAGCTACCCTCCTTCTGCCAGAAGGAAAGAAGTCTTTTTTTATGACCAGAGACAGCAAAGCCAAAGCCAAAAATCTGTGTAAATAAGCCTATTTAAATATCTTCTTAGTTACTTCTTCACCATTTATTACTTTTAGCCCAAACCCAATTGTCTCATCAATTCTTCACACATTTATTGTTTGTTGTCTAAATGATATAAAAGCTTCCTTCTTTGGTCATTTCTTTAGGCATTTTTTTTCTTGTGAAGTCTCCCATGTATACATAAAAATTCAGTAACATTTGTGTGCTTTTTTTCCTTGTTGTCTTTGTGAGTTTAATATTCATACCCAACAGAGACTAACAGACTAACAGAGATTAACAGAGTCTAAGAGGATTGAGAAAAATGTTTCCTCCCTCCAGTTACCAAAGCCCCGGCACTCCAAGTCCATTGCATTTTCTTGTAGACCTTTCTATGTTAAGGAAAAAATTGTATTACTTTGGACCCAGGATATCTCATTGTTCTTTTCTTAGAAAATCTATAAAAATTAACCTCAATTATACTTATTACTGAGATGTCAGTAACCTGAGTTTTCTCATTCTTATAGAATTATAGGGTTACCCTTTTTGGTAGTAAAGGGGCTTGAGCCATCAGCTGCCATGAAGTGAGAAATCCAGACCCCCTTGAGACATGTCTGGGGAATCCTCAGAGGGTTTACATAGCCCCGTTTCATGCTGGCTCTGATGTGTCTCCTCAGCCTTGGGTCTGTTTCTGCTCTGTGCGTGGAGCTTCTATTCTGTACTCGATCATCTCATGTCACAGACGGCCCCATTCCCCTCCATCCCACAGGACCACTGACACAAGGTTGTGCCTGCAGCCAATTTGACAGAAGGGTTGGGAGGGCACAACAGAGAGGAGCTACAGCACAGACAACACATAATTGAATGTTAGACATGGGTGTGGAATTCCTGCTCCCAGGAACACCTGGCTAGCTTTTGCTTTCTGTCCCCTCCACCTTCAGCCTCTGCCATGACATATTCCTCTGATGACTTTCTCTTCTTTTTCTCTTGTCTTTGCGAAGCAACAGTAGCCCTTTCTTTGTTCTGCTTTCTTCATCGGTATTTTGCCCTGGGGACTCATTTCTTATATCTAAGTGGGCAATCAGCGACAACAAAAGGCCCTTCTTAATAGGGTTCCCATCACTGGCATTTGAGATAACAATTGTTCTTCTTTGCTGCCTATGGTACTTCAATCCTTCTCCAGCGAGAATAAGTGGCACAGAACCCACCTTGATTTAAGGAGCAGAATATTCATTACGGTTCACAATCTTCCAACTGTTCTGCCACAGTCACCATCCACTTTCCAGACTCTTTCGAGTGGGAGGAGCGAACAGGAGCAGGAATACAACCCACCCATTTGCTCATCTGGGCCATCTCTCTTACTGATCCAGAGGCTTCAGACCAATCAGTTCTGTAGCAATCCACAGTCATCACTGAGCCCGCTGAAACGAAAGGGCAGCCGGCCGATTCAGGTCTCACACACACACAAACACAGCCCATGTCCTTCTGCAGGAAAAATTATGTACCTGAGCTCCTTAACTGTAGCAATGAAAAAGAAAGACATTCGGAGAAGAGAAACCCCGGATAAAAGATGGCTGAAAATAGCAGTCACACAAAGCAGGGGAGCTGCTTAGAATACTAAAAGCAAACACCAAGTCAACAATAATTACCAACATAAAAATGTTACCTTTATTCTCTTTTCAGGTTTCACATATCCATGCTGCACACTAGCATTTCGGCTAGAAGGAGTTTACTTAGGGAAAGTGAAATCTGCTATTACCTTTAAAATTATCTGGTTTAATTTTAAAAATGTTTTCAGTTAAGAGAGAAAACAAGGTTAAGGGAAGACTGGTACGGTTCTTATTACAGGCTGGAACAATGAAGGTAGAAGAGACCGGGAGGCACCTAATTTCTACCTTCACACCCGTCAGAGTCACATCTGTGGGCAGAGAGTGACTGCTAAGAAGGTATGCAGGGAATCTATCTTAAATAGCGGGCTCATCAGCAGCCTGGGGAAGCCACAACAATCACCATGGGGATCAATTCTCCTTAGTCAGAGTGAGCTGAGTCCAAAGTGAGCTGAGTCCCTGCTGTGTCTTCAGCATAGGGAGAGAGTCTTTTAAGAAAGAATATGAAAGACCTAGAGACTCCCCCCAAAAATGCTTCATTTATTTCTTCCTTTGGGAGTTGGCTCCTCTGCAATAGGGCGTTTGTTCTAACAGCCTATTTTACAACACATACATATAAACAAATTTTCATTTTTTAAAATGTTCTGGTATAACTGGCTTATTAAATTAGCCAGCCAAATCAGCTTACTAAACTAAAGAAGCTTAGTGTTTTGGGGATCAAGTTTTGGTGCAGAGATGGGGGGGACAGCGAAGTGCTCAAATGACCTTTCAAATAAGGTACATCAGTATAATGAAATACTATGCAGCTATAAAGA
Source organism: Mustela nigripes (assembly GCF_022355385.1). Taxonomy (NCBI): domain Eukaryota; kingdom Metazoa; phylum Chordata; class Mammalia; order Carnivora; family Mustelidae; genus Mustela; species Mustela nigripes. The sequence continues at coordinate 50,948,638 of NC_081560.1, forward strand.
AGAATGAGGTTGTTCTTAGCGTTTTGGTAGGCAAAAATCTGTAGGATATATTGTCAAGTTAAAAAAAAAAAAGAACAACTGTGCTGTTTTAATAGTTTACAACCATTTGTGGAAAGAGGTAAAAATAAGACTATATATATATATGTGTATATATGTGTGTGTATTATTTTATTTGCATAAGAGATACTGGAATAATATATAAAAATTAATAAAAATGAAGCTCGGGGGCAGGACAGGGTATGATGGGGTAGGGAAGGTATAGGTGGAGGTAGAGTAGAAGTAAGACTTCCTAATGTATTTTTGTTTCATTGTTTTGATTTTTGAACCAGCTAATAAGCTACTCAAAAACATGAATAATGTAAATTAGACAAGCAATTTATAAATAAACCATTCCGTTTTGCCATCTACTGGAAACTTTTTTGTCCTTTTAGACCCGACTCAGAAGTTATCACATTGCCTTCATTAATAAACATTAAAAACTTCCATGTGTTCGGTGCTGAGCCAGGTGCCTACCAGCCCCACCTGGGGATGTCCTCCTGAGGAGGGCACACACATCTCTGCCTGTGGGACACTGGAAGCTTGTCTGGGGGCCAGACCACTAAGCCAATAACCTGGTGTGGAAGGAGAAGACTCTGGAAATTTCCTGAATCCTCGTACCCTTGGCCTCCCAAACCTAAAACACTGACCTCTGGGCTCCAAAACACGGTGGCTCCCTCCTGACCTGGGATCACCACGTGTTTCTCAGGTCTGACTCTTGGGGCCTGTGAGATCCTGGGAGGTAAGAGCCTTCACAAAGATATCTGTAGAGCCTTGTAGCCCAGGCACCCAGCGAATGCTGTTTGAGTGAAGTGATTGATGAGATGTTTCTCAGAGTAGGCAGAGGGCAGCAGGAAGAGATTGGGTGTTCCAGGGGGAAGGAAGGAGGGCTTCTAATGATGGCAGTGACTGCCAAAGCTTCAGGAGGAATGGGAGCGTAGAGCAAAGTGCTTGCATCATCTTAGGACTAAGCAGGAATAGATTAACTTATTCAACCAATGCCCGGGAGCTGGGTCCCTTCCTGACACCCAAATACATCAGCCCAGAACTCATCGGACTTTGGATCTAAACTGCTAGACTGCTCGAGTCCAGGCCAAACTACTGGTGTTATCTCCCACCTTAACAAATTCTCTTAGATCACCACCGCTTACTCTCTGGGGACATGAAGATCACCAAATATTATAAATACAGATGAGGTCAAGTTCATGATGCATGGTATGAAATATCAAGAAATTGAGATTCAGGCCAACAGACAGTACCATGACTTATCTTAGAGATTTACCTACTGCACTGTGCCTGAAAGATTCTTAACTTAATCAATTTCAAACCTTAGCCCCTGGTTTTCAAAAGTGGCAGCTTAAATCACTTACTGAAAAGTAAAACATTTCTCCACATTTTGTGTCTTTCTTAGTTATGGATTGCTTCCTAGGGTCAATTTTAAAAGCGATTTGCAATAATTGAGCCTCTAGACTCCTATTCACAGCAGCACGTATCAGGTGGATACAGCCTCCCACTTGGTCATCAGAGCCAACTCCATACTTACAAGGTGGTTCCTGCAGGGTAAGCATTTATTTATGTGACTTTGCCTGTCACGCTGATTCACAGAGAGAGGCTAGCCAATGAGGACAGTCTTCCCTCCTGCTTTTAATTACTGTAGTCCCATAGATGAATGAAAGTTCCCGGTGAGTAGACACAAAGGGCCAGAATCAGCAGGGGAAGGTTGCCTGAACTGTAAGCCTCATCTTTGGATCTGATAAGCCTCAGGCCAAGTCGAAAAGCACGTCACCAAGCTTGGTCAGCAACCTGGGGACCTTCAGCATCAGCATTAAGCTAATGAGACAGAGATAAATTAAGACCGTTTTCAGGATCAACTGCTGTCCTTGGGCCTCCTTCTCATAACTGGCTTTATGTTTTCCAGAGGCTGCTACAGATGCAGATCTGGGAGGAAAGAGAAAATGAGATTTCACTAACGAGGGAGGACTGGCAGAGTGGGCCATCTCAGAATCTGCCTCTCTATTCCCAAATTCCATATGAGAAAGCAGGGACAGTCACAGAGTCAAGACAATAGGAGGGAGAATTGATCCCAATCAGAAAAGAATACATAGGGACATTGGGAAACACAGCTGTACAATAAACAGAAAACTCACACAAGATAAAAATAAGAATGATCTAATAGAAAATGAATAAAGTAAGGGCTGGGAAAAGGCAGTAAATAACACACACAAAGGTGGTTTAGAATGGATGAAGGGATGCAGAATTGGACAAAAGAAGAGATATGTAAATGGCATTGTAAACAGAAGAAGAGATGGAGAATTTATATATCCTTTGTATATACTTACTATATATAATTTATACATACATATATTTGTGTATATATATATTTAATAGATACATTTTAAAATAAAGTATACATTTATATATAATATATAAATATAAATTTATTTAGTAAATATAAAATATATTTATATATTAATATATGAAATAAGTAATACACAGTCACTATTATAAAAAGAACACACAAAATATAGAAAATTAAAATCCTCTATAATTTCTACCTATATACCTTCCTTCAAACAGCCACTGCTATTTGGATATTCTGCAGGTTTTCCCTTGTTTTCAGCAAGTATGCAAGTGTAGGCATTATTAGGTGGAGATAGATTAGGGGAAGTGAGAGCAGATGGAACACTTGGGAGGTGATTTGGACACTGCCAGGGCCTTGGTGGATCCTCTGGAAGCTCCCTGCCATCCATTCATGTGCAGGGTCAAAGCTCTGGCAACTGGGCCAGAAGGCAATCCTTTGCTTTGAGAGCCTATGGGTGGCTCATGGGGCAGGATGGAAATCCTAGAGAGCTAATGCCCCAGGAGTGAACTTCACCCATGTGGGATGGGCACTGGAGGATAAATATCCAGCTTCCTCTCCCCTCAGTGGTCTGTTTTGAGGTGTGTCCCACAGAGTTTCTCTAAGGGTCTCCGGTGGCATTCAGCTCCAATTGCCCCCAGTGGTAACTAGCACATCAATGCACACTTTGTTATATATCCTTTCTTCTTTGCCTAGCTTTCCCACTTCCAAAACAAACAAGCAAAAAAAGCAAAAAACAAAAACAAAAACAAAAAAAAAACAAACCAAACTGATTTGTATCCAAATCCTTGCCTCAGGATCTGCTTTGGAGAAAACCTAAGCTGAGATTGAACAGAAGGCACCAGCAAGGGGCATGGGGGAGTGGGCAGGTCTGTGATAGACTTAGGAGGCCGAGTGAACATGACTAACCCATGCAATGTGCAACAGAGGGAGTGAGGCAGAGGGGCCTGCCACAGCTGGACTGATACTAAATTTCTACTTTGTTTTGAAAAAAAGAATAATTTCTGGCATTATAGTTCTGGCATTATAGTTTAACATTGTAGTTATACTCTGTAGTTTAGGTGGAGTGAAAAACTAAGAGAATGGATAATAGAACGGAAATCTAGATGTAGAAGGAATTTAGGCTCAAGATTATGGGGAGAGAAAGTATAAAATGAGAAACCACTAAGAAGCTCATGAGAATCAACTGAAGGGATAGGAAAATGGAAGAAAAGTGACTGAATGAATGAGGTAATGCATAAAACAAGGTGAAGAATGGATGGGGAGCGAGGAAATATAGCAAATGAGATGGGGAATAAGGTAGTCAATGAGAGAAAAGATTACACAGTAAATTAGAGATGTTCATTTTATAGGCAAGGAAATGAGGGAATGAAAAGGAATAGTAATAAAATTAATCATGGCAACCGACACTAGGAAAACAGATAATGAATAAGTAGGCAGAAAGAACGATCGAAGGATTGGCAAAATAAGGAGGGAAAAAAAAAAGATGGCCCCAAATGATTGAGTGATGGAGACCATGAAGATGGCAGTACAGAAAGAATAGGCAGCCCTAAAGTTGGAAATAAGATTAAATTAAGGAATGAAGGAACATCCAAGGAGAAATTAGCAGAATGAGAAAAAAAGACATCTGCTGTACAGAAATGAAAAGAAGGAATGGGTACTTCTCTCCAAACTTTAATCAAAACCTTTTGTGAAGTTCTGAAGTTTTCTCCTGGAGCTGTCTGCCCCTTCTCCCTCCAGCTGGATTCAGGTGGCTGGATAGCCCCGAGGGAGAGAAGAGCCGGGAATTGTGGAGACAGTAAACAGCACAGCACAGCACACCAGCCAAGGATTACAAAACTCACCGACTTGCAGAGATGCAGCCAAAGATAATCTCCACATTAAAGTCCTCCAATAAAAATAATACCCTAAAACTTAAACTTGACTACATCATTTTCATTTGTCTGAATTTCTTAAAAGTCAACATGCTTTTCTCCTAACATTAATTAGTTTTGCTGTTATAATTATAATAATATAATTTAACATATTATTAAATAATGCAATAATTATATGGTGGTAGATTCCTAAATGTCTCCACAAATCGTTTTAGCTTGGCACACAGCCATCCACCTAACTAAAGACAACTTTTCCCAGCCTCCCTTGCTACTAGGTGTGGCCTTGTGACCATTTGGAACAATAGGCTATGAGCAGAACTGAAGCATACGACTACTGAGTCTTGCCTTCAACAGAACTGGCTATGAATTCCACTTTCATTCTTCATTCCTGCTGGCTAAGAGATAGTGAAAGTGGGAGCAAGAGCCACTTCAACCCAGGAATGGAAGCCACATGTTGTGAGGGTGGCAGACAGAACAGAGCCAAGCCAAGTAGAGCATTTCTACCTAATCTGTACCACATGTTTCTAGATTTTATGTGAGAGGCAAAGTCTCTTAAGTAACTATATTTTGAAGTTTAATTGTTATGTTAGCTAAACTAGTACTCTAACTAATGCATTAACTGATCTTGAAACCGAAAGATACCACTATCTGCTTATTAACATGGCAACACACACACACACACACACACACACACACACACACACACACACACAATGTACTATTCTAGAAGTAGAAATGGACTTATTCACATTCTTGTGGGGTCTTCCTCATGGCCATTAAAACATGTTTAAACTCTTAACTAATTTTCTCACTTTCTATATTTCAGGAAGACTAACTTAGATCAAGAATGAGGACTGTGTGTCTAAAACAGCACAGTGGGGCTATGTGCTCTAATCTTTGAGGGGATCTGCTTTATGTTGTGAAATAGCATGAGGGGCCAAGAGAGGTATTTAAGACTTAAGAACAGGGATTTCAGAATTAAGGAGTCAGCGTTCTTAGCTCCACTACTTAGTAACTTTGTGACCTTAGAAAATGACTGACTTTGGTGCCTCAGTTTTATCATCTGAAGAAGGGGATGATAGTGCCACCTCAGAGATGTGGTGGGAATAACCTCAGGTAACATGTGTAAAGAATTTAAAACAGTGACTGGAACATAGTAAGGGTCAAAGAAGTGCTTTCTATGACTGCTTTTGTTATTATTATTAGCATTTTGCCATCTCCAGAGTTGTTTGTAGAGCAGCGTGGGCTGGTAATATCCTCATTCAACAGATGAAGAAAATGACTTGTTAAAACCCACACTGGTTTCTTAGAAAATGATCCCAGCTCTGCTAGTTCCATGGATGGATAATCTCATTTATTAGAAATTGAATTTTCCCTCAAGTTTTTATCTTAAAAGATGTCTCCATCACCAAGATGAAAAACTTTATGTTCCCCCTTCATGTTGTCCCTAAAATGTTAGCGATAAACCTCATTATCAACCAACACTTGTTAAGAACCTGGGATACAAATATAACTAAGTTAGCTCAAAAAATGTGAAAGAGACTTAACGTAACTTCCCCAAGCCACAGTGAGCATATGAACTTGAGATGAGAACCTTGGCAGGCTGGTTCTGGAATCTTTGTTCCTCTTTTTTTTTTAAATAAGCTCCACACCCAGCATGGAGCTCAACGTGGGGTTCAAACTCATGTCCATGAGATCAAGATCTGAGCCAAAATCAAGCGTTGGACACTTGACTGACTGAGCCACCCAGGCTCCCCTCTGTTCTTAACTCTTACATAACCCCTGGATGTTACCTCACAATTTAAATTAAAACTTGACCCTGTCCCAGGTTTCCTCTTTCATAGCACTAATCCCAGGAGAAGAATTCAATTTGCTCTACTGGGTATGATATCTGCCTATCAGCTGTGGCCACAGGACTGAGTTACTTTCTACACCTTGACTTGCCAGACCTAACTGAAGGGAGGCCAGAGTGGGAGTAGTTCCAAGAGAGAGCTTTAAGCGCACACCGCCACCCCAAAACCTGTCGTCTAGAGGTAAAATGTGCAAAGGAAACTTGGATTTGTGATTAAATAAGACAGTAAGTTGACTTGTTTATGGGAATAGATGAGGGAGAGAGACACAGAATTGGTTGTCACCACCATATAGGTAGGTTCACAGAACTCATAAGAGGAGATGACAAGGCTTAGAGAGAGAATATGGAGAATGTAATATCTACAAAACTGCAGTGAATGGGAGAAGACAGGCAAGTTAAAGCAACTGAAAGTCATGCTATCAAATATTCCAGAAAGGCAAAAGGAAAAAAAAAGAAAAGAATTCAAAACTGTGCTGTGAATCTGGCAATCTAAAGGTCTGGCAACTTCCAGGAGAGCAAACTGGGGGGGGAACAGCCTGACACAGACAGCATAGGGTTGATCAGAGCATTAAGGAAGCAAGAAAGTAGGGACAATGATGTAATTGCTTTTCAAGCTCCACTTGGAAAGAAAGAGAACCATAGGGCAGTAGGTAGAGGGAAAGGGGTACAGGGTACCTGTTCTTTAGAATAGATCTGGAGCAAGTTTTACAAGCTGAGGAGAAAGGGTCCATAGAAAAGAACTAGTAGAAGATGAGAGAGAGGTTAATTGATAGAGATGTTACCAGAGCAGGGGGTGATGGGATTGATTACAGGCAGGAAGAGAGCAGCATCTTCTTTTAATTAACTGACAAGTTTCATAGCATTGATTGATCAAAGTCAAGTTAATGTGAGAAGGTACTGTAGGAGTCCCAAATACTGCAGTTGACCCAACAACACAGGGGTTAGGGCACACCTGCACAGTCGAAAATCTGTGCGTAATTTTTTACTCCCTATGGCTGACCGGAAGCCTTAATGGTAGCATAAGCAGTTGATTAACACATATTGTGTTTGTTATATGCCTTATAAACCATATCCTTCCAATTAAATGAGCTAGAGAAAAGAAAATGTTACTAAGAGAATCATAAAGAAGAGAAAATACATTTATTGTACGGTATTGTATTTATTTTAAAAATCTGTGCACAAGAGGATCTACACAGTTTAAACCCCTGCTGCTCAAGGGTCAACGACACATGTATACAGCTCATATATATGTATGTACGCATGCATGTATGCATTTATTTTTAAAAAGCATGCTGGCTGCTTTTTGCAAACTGAATTCTAGGACACAAAAGTGGAAACAGATTGTAATATCCCCTATGTTCTTAAAAATCAGAATTCTCTGTATTTTAAAAAGGAATTGCAGCCAGAAGTGTTCATACTAATACTTCCAATTCAGATTCAAGACTACAAAGCTTCTATACAACCATCTCTACCTCACGCTAATTGGACAATTGTTCTCTGTAGAAATAAATGGTCACAAGGTGAAGCCTTCTGAATTCCGGTGCTTGTGGTGCCCTCAGAGGAAGTGCCAGCTCCATGCCTGATCCCCCTAAAATGAAGCCTGCCAATCCATAACCTGATGCATAACAGGTTCTTAATCACGTTCAAGGCCTCATCCTTAAAAATGAATGGATAACCAAGAACTATGAGCCATCTAAGGAAAGCCTGCCATAGGAAAGAAAGGGAGCAAGGGAAAAATAACACAAGAACACATAATTCAAGAAATAACACAGAACTTAAAGGAGAATAATTATCCTTAGAGACATCGTTAAAACCCCACAGAATGCAATGAACAAGGAATAAATAAAAATGTAAACATATAAAGTCTTGCAAATTTACATTCCACAGCATTTGTCTTAGAAAAGTACTTGAGGGTGTGCTCCAGAACAAAAATAAAAGAAAAACCAAGCAGGAGGGAGCTGCACTGAAACCTCAAGTGGTCTCGGTAGGGCAGCAAGAACCAAAGCCCAGGAGTATTGATTCCAACCATGAAATGGCAAGACAGGTTCATCCTAGAACCCAGCATGAAGCCCAGGTGGCAGCAACTGGCAAATCCCTGCTCCTTTCCTAAACAGGGCTGAAAAGCAAAGGACCTGCTTGGGGGAAAAAGCAAAGGACCCAAGCAGATGCCTTCTTCTGGTACTGGGACCACTGAACTACCAACTTCCAGGAGAATGAGGGATGCTAGGAGGCGGGGAAGGGGGAAGCTCACTCACACAGCTGAGTACCCGTAACTGAAGCAGAGTAATCTTTCCCACTCCTGGTTGTCATCTTTCCAGTCCTTGAAGCCTGGATGGTGTTTGTGGTCTGTGCCACAGACAGTAGCGGATCCAGCCCAAGGAGTAACGAAGGGAGAGGCGAGTAAGACAGCGGTGGCTGGGGGCGCCGGGTGGCTCAGTTGGTTGAGCGGATGCCTTCGGCTCGGGTCATGGTTTCGGGGTCCTGGGGTCGAGCCCCGCATCGGGCTCTCAGCAGAGAGCCTGCTTCTCTCTCTCCCCATCTCCCTGCCACTCTGCTTACTTGTGCTCTCTCTCTAGCTGTCAAATAAACAAATAAAATATTAAAAAAAAAAAAAAAAAAGACAGCGGTCGCTGGCCTAAGGAGCAAGCAGCCCAGTGTCTAACAGGAGGATGAAGAACTCCAGGAGAGAGGGGGTGCGGGGAAAATAAGAATCCAAGGAAAGTGGAGTTACTTAAGATGATAAAGAAGACACCCTAAATAACAAAGAGGCACGGGGAAAACCTACAGATGATTCGTTAATGATCGAGAACACAGGAGCACCTGTTTTAGACAGGGTACTGCTCTGAACAGTAACTTCTATTTGCCCTCAAATCTTCATAACAATTCAGAGATACGTACTATTCTTATTCCCATTTTATAGACGATGAGCCTGAGGCACAGAGAAGATGAATAAGAACTTGCCCAGAGTCCACGGTCAGTAAGCCGCAGAACCAGCTTCAGCCCCCCGCAGCGAGTCTCCGGCCCCTGATGCTCGAGGTAGAGTCTGAGATTGGAGGTACATTTGCAGTGCATGGCCTGGCTCTGCTGTGACCAAGATCTACTTACACACAACAGTGAAAGAGTGGTTTACAGATTGTCATCTTTTAGTATCAACTATAAAAATAACTCCCCAAATCGTTAACGTTTTTAGAACCTAATGTTCTGGCAACATACAACTAAAGGAGGAGTATCAGAGTTGAGAATGGGAAAGTCAGGGAGGAGAGGGGAGGAAAATGGTGGGGGGCCTGATATCCTCATTGTACAAAATAAGGGGTTGAGAGATACGCTCTGTGATTCATTTGCATGTTTACTGTCTGGCTCCGCAACACTCGGATGTATGGCGGAGACCTCGTCGAGCTGGTACGCTGCCATGTTTCCAGCCCTTACGAGAGTGCAAGGCACATGTCAGGCCCTTAATAGACACTTGTGGAATGATAGATGGATGAGAGAGAGAAAGGGAGAGAGAGAGAGGGAGGGAGGGAGGAAAGAAGGCAATCAGAGAATTGCATATTTAAATTTGCAAATGTGGTTGGTAGAGGGAATAAAAATAATGCTAGAATTTTCCTGGGAGGGTATGGAAGGTATGAATATTGCAAGTCATCTAAATTTTTATCTACCACAGCTGTCAGTCAGTAAACAGTCTCTACAGTTGATCAATTAGGACACAGTGATATAGGAGTATTATTCAGAAGAACATACATAAACACAAAGGAACGAAAAACCAGAAAATTTAGAAGTACGAAAAGTGCCTGGCTTTGGACAGAGGGTGTATCTACTGAAAGGTAAAGCAGGAGGTGATTGAGTCATTATAAGCCCGTTTGTATTCTTTTTTCTCTCTGTGCATGTATCACTCTGATTTAAAATAAAATTTAGAAACAAATGATATAAAAAGTTGTAAGGTTTATATATACATATACATAAACTTTTCATTTGAGGACAGTTTCATATTTACAGAAAAATTGTGAAGATCAAAACCTGTTGCTCCCCCTTCCTGTGCTCTTGCTATCAAATAAATAAATAAAATCTTACCAGATTTAAATAAAATCTTATTTATTTTATTTAAATAAAATCTGGTAAGATTTTATTTATTTATTCATGAGAGACAGGATTGGGAGCAGAGGCAGAGGGAGAGGGAGAAGCAGGCTTCTTATGGAGCAGGAAGCCCCATGTGGGATTCAATTTCAGGACCCTGGGATCATGACGTGAGCCCACAGCAGGCGCCCAAATAAAATCTTAAAAGAAATCAATAAAAACACAAATCAGGGGCGCCTGTGTGGTGCAGTTCATTAAGCGCCAGACTCTTGGTTTCTGCTTGGGTGGTGAGTCTCAGGGTCGTGAGATGGAGTCCCAAGTCCAGCTCTGCACTAAATGTGGAGGCCGCTTGAGATTCTCTTTCCCTCTCCCTCTGCCCCTCCTGATCCTTGCACTGGCTCTCTCTCTCTGTTTCAAAAAACAAATCTTTAGAAAAAATAAAAAAACACAAATCAGATTATATCAGGCCCTTGATTAAAATGCTCAATTGACTTCCCAACTATTTTCAAATTAATTCCAAACTCCCTATCATAACCATAGCCCTATGCTGTTTGGTCCTCACTTTCTGGTCTCCATGGCCCTATTCAGTCTGACCCTACTCCTTACTTTAGACTGCCTACCAGACTGCGGGATCTGCCCCCATCTTCCCTTTGATGCCATCTCTGTCTTCCCTTCTTGCAGTCACACTCTTCTACTTTCTGTTCCTTAAAGATGTCATTTTTCATCTTAATGGTTTTACTGCAGCTGTTGCCTCCTATCTTTGCCAAGCTGGTTCTTTCTTGTCATGGAGGTCTTAGCTTACATGTCCCTGACTATGTACTCAGAACCTGTCCCAAGTCATCCTGTTTCATTTTCATCATTTTACTTATCATGCCCTTAGTGATTTCACATCTGTATGGTCTGCCTCCAACCACCCTGAGTGTTCAAGCATTGTGAGAATGGTCTTTATCTGTCTTTATACAGCTGTAATACCTGTATCCAGAACTATTCCTGATACAGTATCAGTGAAAACATGATTTCATGTACCTTCCTCTGGAGGTAGGGGGAAGGATATAAAAATACAGAGTCAGTCTGCCCCCTTGAATCTGAAGCTTCTGCAATAGTTTGAGTAGCTGAGAAAGGGTTAAAGCTAATGGTTAACTGCAACTTAGAGTGCACTTTCTAAAAGGAATTCATTATATGGCATTCTCCCAATAAAGCAGAGCTTTCCACTGTGCGGCTGTTCAGTTTACTTTAAGGTAAGTGAACCGTAACTAAGTTGGGAGCTTCATTATCTTTGCATGGTTAAAAGCACTATCACCTCCAATGGTGTGTTTTAAATAAAAAGCAAGCTTCCAGGACTTAATATCTGCACTAATATATTCCATGGTCAGGGACTGAGTTTGAGTGGGAAAGGAGCCAAACTCTTTTCCCCCTCCTCCTCCGTTGCACACAGCAGAAAGACTCTCAGGAGCTAGAACTAAACTTTCATCACAGTGTTCCACTGACCAGCACCAATGGGCTCTCTCATCTCATGCTAGAATGTAGCCAGATGGACTAATCAAAGCATGAGGAATCTCTCTTACTAACATGCAGACATGCAGACAAATTACAGTTAGCAGAAAAGGGAGAGCAAATGACACTTTGTAACTTGTTCCTTAAATACATAGCATAGATCTGGTATGACCTGGGTTTCATTTTCACACAGCAGCTCTGTATTCAGAAGGGCTAGTATCGGGGGCACACAGTGCCACGCACCGCACTTTAGCCCTTGCCTGACTATCTGATGCAACACGGGAGCTTCAGGCCCCATCAGTGTCCGCTTCATAGTCAGCTTCTGGCCTTCCTCCGTTAGCCCCACGGACTGAACGACTAAACCGTGAAGAGCTGATGCTGTGTATAGAGCTTGGGGAGGCTTTGGGTCCAGAAATCCCATCACCTTGAGCCTCTCTAATTTTCTATGATCACCTGATAATGGGAATTGTTACTCTTGTTCACGGTTCACTATTTCATTCTACTATTTACATCATCGTGTTGTTACTGTATCGTCTATTGTTATCTACTATTTATTTCGCTGTTGCTCGCAGTTCAGTCCCACACGGCTCTAGCAAGCACACCGCTGCTACCTGTGCTTCATGCCCAGATTTTGACATCACATGGGAGATTGTTAGAAATACAGGCCCTTATTCCCACTCCTGACAGACTGAATCAGAATCTGCATTTTACCAAGCTCCCCAGGTGACTATTGTGCCCACTGGAGTTTAAGCAGCACTGCTTTCATCCATCAGACCTGCCCCACACCATGCAGATGGCAGCTACCAAAGCTCCCATACTGTTCACAGCTTGGCTCTGAAGTCTCCCCCATCTTCTGTTTCTGACCCTACGGCTTGTCTTTCTTTATATGGCCTCACCGCTTATATATGGAATCTGACACGACTTCTGTGGCTTTGAGCTTCTCTTCCCTCTTTAAGCAGGTGTAGATTTTGTCTCTGGTTCTACCACCAAGAGGAGCAGGAACACTTACAAGAAAGCAAGGCAGCTGAGAGAGGATCAGAATCCATTTTAAAGTGTCTCAAGTCAAAGGAGTTTACAACTCTACTGGGAGACAAAAGAAAACTGTGTCCCCAGGATTCAGGAACCAGAGCTGCCTCAGAGCCCTCAGCAGCAATCATTTATGGACATTTACACCCGTGTTCCTTTGTCAATGTCTTCAGCTACCATCGAACCCAGCTGCTGTATTTCTTAGATCAAATTGAGTGTGAGAGAGACGGGGAGAGAATCTGATGGGATAGTCCAGGCCATGAAGTGCTTCTCTGTGCACCAGGGCTATGCTCCAGACTGGTGCAATCAGCTGTGGTTCAGGGTGAGTTTGCCATGTACAAATCCCGCAGGTCGGGCTGGGGTGATACCGGTTCTCCTAGCTGGGAAAGTGTTGGGGGAGATTAGCATCTCTAATACAATACCTTAAGCCACAGTGAGAAAGAAAGGCATGTACTGCACTTTGGGGTAACTTTTATTTCTCTGGTCAGCTGGTCTGTAATATATCCGGAGACTTCTAGGCTCACTAGAACATGATAAGTAGTTTAAGATGGATTCAGATGTATTTGTAATTGTCTTATGTAGTAAAAAGCAGATCTGATCTTTGTTCATGCTGGGTATACCATTTCTTAAGACAGTATAAAACCAGAAACATCATATATAATATAAAAAATCTAAAAATGAAATGACCTGTGGGAAAGTGTCAAATACATTAAAATATTAGTTCAGTTTAGGTTTGACTCAGAAGATTTTAATATTCCACTTCAAAAATTTTAAAATGAGTACAATTCTGGGTCAGTCTATTTCAGTAAATGTCTTATTTAAAACTTTCAGTTTAGTGAAGAAAAGATTATGTGTGGTTGGGTTTGAAGTTCTGTCAGTGAGGATGGTTCATTCCTGTTTTTGTATACAGGCTATTCCCTACAAGTTCTAGATGTGTATATAGTAATACAAACAGGCCATAATTATAATTCTCTAAAAGGAAGGGGAGAAAGCTTAAAGCCCTTCTTATTTCCCCTGTTGCCACATTGGTTTCGAAATAACCCATCTTGATTTAATGGGTTTGCGATATTTTAAAACTCTTTCTAGTAAGAGAGAAGCCAAACTGTCCTTGGTTAGATGATTCCAGTATGTTTTCCCCACAGGACATTCTTCCTTATAATTACCTGCCATTCCTCACATGGCAATTTACATTCTTAGCCTTTTTTTCAACAGCTTGGGAAAATGGTTGGTTATTGTCTTTTGTCCATTGAGCAGATGAAGAAAGTCAACTTTCTTAAGTCTAAGATAAATAAGCACATTTTTGAGTACAGAGTCCTAAGTGATAACAGAAGGTATAATTAACTTGTTCTCAGTCAGATGCCTAGGTGGCCTCAGAAACGTAGGTATGTGAATCTTATAGCCATACCTTAACATAATATTGAGTAGTCTCAAAGAAGCTGCCCAACACACAATTAGCAAGCTGAAGACACAAGAAACTGCTGTCTTTATTGAAAGGATATTGCTCCACCTGAATGAGTTCCCAAGCAAATGGAGACAATTGAACCACACGTCTAAGATGATGCAAACCTTCATTAGCCATAGTATAGCTTCGCTGTATTTGTTAAGTGAATGAGTGTGGGAGGGGTGGTGTCTGCTCATCTGAAAAACAGAGGAGAAAAGACTAGAAGTGAAATAGGACTATACTGATGTAGAATTCATGAGAATTTGGACAGAGAAGCGTAGAAAGAAAGGAGACATTTCAAAGCACAATAGGACATAGAGAATTTTAGGGGACATGTTTAGCTTGCTCAAGAAAATAAACAATTCTGGTTCTTCACATTTGATATGTAAATCTTAAATGATCCTCCTTTCTTTTTTGAACTTAAGTATAGTTGACATGTTATGTTAGTTAGAGGTGTAACACTGATTCCACAAATCATTATGCTATGCTCACCGTTAAGTATAGACACCATCTGTCCCCATACAATGCTACTGACTATATCCCATTGACTATATTCCCTATGCTGTACCTTTTATCTCCATGATTTATTCATTCTGGTTCTTCTTTACCTCTTAAAGCAACTTTGCCAAGAATTTTATGTGGGGCAATATTGTTAATGATATACTTAAAAATTCTGTGCTTAAAAGTAATAGAATATTCTAATGCAGATTCTAATTTAATGTATTCTTGTCCATTTGCTTCATTTACTTAGACTTCACTATACCGATGTTCCAGAAAGAAACGCTTGAAGACACTGAGGTAAAAAAAAAATTTTTTTTTTAGAAAATGTAACCTCACTAATAGGGACTCTCTTCCCAGCCTAATCTTCAAGGAGAATGGAATAGTGAACATATATAGCAAGCTGGGAATTTTTTTTCAAAGAGCCAGTTTGGACTTAGGTGAACTAATGTCACCTTCCTTGAGTATTTACCCAAGTCCTCAAACTTTGGAAAAGGGACAACGTCTAGTCTCTTGAAGACCAGCTTGGATATCTTAAGACAGGAGGGCAAAAGGTTCCATCAGAAGTTAGGTTTATACAGAGGGATGTTCCATGAGGCTGAGAGAAGCGGCATCTGCTGTCAAGGTCTTCAGATGCTCTTCCGAGCTCACTCACCCTACCCTCATTCCCCAGGGAATGCAGTCATCCTGGCCTGGGCAGTGGCTCTGTGTGGTCCAGTCTGGCTCAGGCTATAGCACTGGCTTCCTTCTGGCATATGAGACAAGGGCCCTGTAATCATTCTGCCCAGAGTGGAGGAATCTTGGTGACAAGATGCCACACCATGCAACCCAGAGCTGCATGTGGCTGCTAATCTCTGGGTCCAAGGTTTCATCTGTTTGGTGATTCAGTACGCCTTCCTTTAAAAGTCTGACTAGCAAGATTTCAGCCCAGTCTGCCTTGAGGGACTCTCTTTAAAATGCTATTTATAGTACATAATCAACATAATCCTATTTGCAAGTACAGTATCATACATAATGAACCATTTGATTTGCAAATTGCCTAATGCCATTAATCTGACAACTTTTGTGCCAGGTCAGACTGCCTGAGCAGGCTGCCTTCAATGATAAAATCTCAAGGCTGCCCCCTTGGTTTATTTCCAGTGTGTTGATGTGGATTATAGGAAGAGGATGCTCTGTAAAGGAGGTGTTCCCTGTACCTTGGTCGGGCCTCTTGAAGTTTGTTACAGGCATCAGATGTATTAGATGAGATGCTGGGTAACAGGGCTCTGTTTCTGAGTTGGTATCTCTGGTCTGTGTGACTTTGGACCTCTCAGCTTCTGGGGGGGATTGGACTAGTTGGACACTCCGTGATTCCCTCCTCCTAGGCGACCTTCCCAAATTCTCTGAGTGACCATCTTCCATCATTCTCTCAGTCTTGTGTGTGCACTTCTACCACCTAGCCAATAGGTGTTATATTGAAGTTACTTACTTGGTCTGTTTCCCTCACTAGGATGCAAGTTCTGTTAGGGCAGGCACTGGGTCTCATTCACCTTCAACCCCCAGCATTAGGAGGTAACTGGACATACCTGCTGATCTGAAGTGGGCTAAGGTCTCTTCAAGCTATGAAAGCCCATGATTCTAAGTTAGGCACTATTCAAAGAATTGCAGAGAGAAGTCAAACTGGGAATGTATTCAGGTAATATTGGCTGATAAATCTGATCATAGGCAGTGACTTAAAAAGTTGAGCTAATGATTCTCATCTTTGATTACACATTAGAATCATCTGGAAAACTTACCAAGAAACAAAAACAAGGCTCCTCCCCTCCCCAGGGTTCTGATCTAATTCCTCATTGTTTTGACCATTTCCTTTTACCATTCCCAGACTCTTCCCCCTTGCCCTCTGCCCCCTGCCCCTGTCCCCCTTGATCCTGTGTACAGCCAGGGTTGAGGAAACCTGACTGCCCCAAACCTTGCTCAAAGTCGGTATCAAGCTATTACTATCTATTGGATTTTTTAGCTTCATACATAAAACATCAAAGTAATACATGCTTATTGTACAAGAAACTTAGAAAAATCCATACAAGTAGAAGATAAGATAAAAATACCTGTAATTTTAATACTCAGAGATATTTACTTTTTTACATTTTTATCTCCTTCCCAACATACATCTTTCTCTCTAAGAAAAACATAGATTCTGCTTTGTAACTTGCTTTTTTTCACTTAGTGGTATATTGTAAACATCTTTCTGTGTCAATAAAAACATTTATTTGCTACTATTGATTAATTTTTCATAGGCAGAACAAATGAGTTGTGCTTCCTTCAACCTCCTTCTCTACAGACCTAGATATATTTAGAATTTAAATTTGTTCTGAAAATGTTTTTCTTAAAATCTCAAACAACCATTTTCCACACACTGCATCTAGTAAGGAATATTTTCTATTTTTTGGCTATTTATTCTACTGTATCAGTTTTGCAGATACAGCACTAGTTCTGAGAATAAAAGATCATGCCAAATTGGATTTCTGTGATTGTGTTAACGCAAAACAACGTGTTACTTAGATTCTAAATTTCCCTGGAGATTTTTCATAAAAAAAAAAAAATACTGGTTTGAATTCTGTACACAGGATACACAAAACCATGGTACCCAGACATCAAACAGTAAAGATTTTTATATGTAAATATAACACTAATAAACTTAGTCTTTAACTGAAATTGTAGTCTAGAAACAGAGCACTAACAAAGTTGTAACTGAGTCTTCGTAAAGGGTAAAAAGAAAAAGAAAAAAATTAAAAGAAAAAAATCACCAGAGATACCTGTGGAAATTGTGAGATTATCCATGGAACCCCTGAATCTCTTAGAGATTCTGAATCAAGACATTTTTCTTTCCCCATGCAACTCCCCACCACCCAGCACAAAAGTTTCAGAAGCTCTGGAAACCATCTGCTCTAATGAGCCACTGTTACTAATACTGACACTAAACACTAACGCAGAGTGGATTTCACCTGGTCTGTCCCAAGGTCACCACTTGCTTCCTTGAGGGTATATGAGAAAGTCCATAGACATACCATTCACCAGACTCACTCAATGCAATGTCCTTTTCCTGAGTATACATTCATCCCTTGCTTACTGTCTTTAATACATTTCTGAGAACCCTGTCACTGAGTTGAGTGAAGAGCTATTAAACAGAAAAGTATTTTCACTCATCTTAATGGGAAACATTATGACTAATTTTATTCTTACCCAGGATACCTAACCACATTTCACTAACACATTACAAAAGGCAAATTATTTTAAGTAATATACAACAGTATGAAAAGAAATACATGTAATCTGTGGACGAAAAGTGTTGGGTTTACCCAGGGACAAAGAGAAGAATGGTCAGCAAGGTGGCGCTGGGCAGAGGAGGGGGTGTCAGGTGAGTGACGAAGGAAGGCAAGGTTGCCCAGGCTCAGGGGCAACTCATACTGCATTTAACCCAAAACTAAAGCACCCAAGAACACCTTTATGGCAACATAAATGTGAGAGGCTTTGGAAACATGTGGAAATGGTGCATGTGCCCCAAAGACTGAAGATTCATCGAAGCCGCATCCTTCCCACCCCTGTCGCTTGGCACATACATCACAGCAAAATCCAAACATGAGGCACAATTTGCATTTGTTCCACATGATACTAACAAGAAACTCCTGTACTGAGTGTGGTTTTGACTGAAACCGTGATGTTGAAATAGCCCTTCCCATGGTATTTATTTAGTGTGTTTTTGAATGAAAATCGGTATACCAAAAAAAAAAAAAAAAAATTAAAGAGGTGTCATTGCCTGAAAACTGGTTTAATTTTTCAAAAGCCATTATGGTGAAGTGTCATTAACTGAAAGTCTGTCAGGTGAGTCTGGATAAATATGCCCTAGTCAGAGCCGTGTTTTGGTCCTTCAGAAGTGAGTAATGTAGTTCTGGACGTTTCATTTGTATGGGTCATTTCACCCATCTGGATAAAGTCCAGGATTTCTCATAATGAGTCTGCTTTTTAATTTTCCTAATTTTAATTTCCATTAAAGAGAGTTTACTCGTAGCTCAAAAATTTGAATGCAAGATGGATTTAAGATAATTGTGGAATGTATAATGAATACAAAAAAAGGTTATAAAAAAGCACACAGCACTTATAACATTTTTCAGGAATAGTTGAGTCTCACCAAATGGTAGCAATCATTCACTTTTTCAGCTAGTCCTTTGTGGCAATGTTAATAGCTCAGTCATATTTGTAGTCATTTCCATATTTTAGGCATTAGGTGTTCTATTTTGTTAGAACGTGAGAACTTTTTAACATTAGGAAATAAAAATTCTTTAAGTATGATTTGCTAGTTGTTTGACATTACTGTTAATTGGAGTGGCACCTTTAGTAAGGGGATGAAAGATGTACATTTCCAAGCACAGAAAGGACCTCTGGTTTTTTCATTTAACAAGTATGATTACTACGTTTTAACCAAGTCAGAAAAAGAATGAAGCAGCAAAGAGCAATTTTAATTTTGCCATTTTCTATGTGGGAAATAGAAATAATATGGCTCTTTTTTTTCTTATGAAAAGAAAACATTAGTAAGAATCAAAAATAAAGCATTTCTTTCACAGTCCAAGCAACTAACCAGCCTCCTATGAATCCAGCTAGAGCTACAAGGGAAAAGAGGCCTCCATTGATGTGTTTTTTGGAGGGGAGATGGGGGATGGGTTTAGAGAGCAGTATATTTTTGAAGGTCTTGTCTTGCTACTCTGCATTTTTACCTTGAATTTATTGGGTGTGTGCTTTTCCTCTCTGTAATACATTATGCACTCCCTCTAGTGTCAGAATTTGTATATGATCCAAAACCCAACTTGACAAAGTGCTGCTATAAACATTAGAGTAAGGTTCAGGCTCCTAATTATGTCATATTTCAAAGATATTAAAGGCCACCTAATAACATGAGGAACATCCCTGCAGGAAGATGCTCTTGCTCAGAAAGAGAATGCATATTTTAACCTGTGTTATGAGGAGACTTCTTCCAAGGTTTCCTCTCCTCCTAAGAATGTCTATAAATAAGCTTAGAGCATTATTAAAGCCTTAAATTCCTTTGATAATCTGAAGTATTTATTAATTCTAAATTCTATAGCAACAACCAAAAAAGAAAAAAAAAAAACACATAAAAACGAAACAAAACAAAACAAAATGAAAAAACCCAACCAGAGATGAAAGAAAATCTCAGCTGGAAAGGAAAGCCTGTGCAAACATCATACAATGTGTTGTCATTAAGATTTTTAGGACCAAAAAAAAGATTTTTAGGACAGTATTAGCTAATTTATTTCCATGTTCCTTTTAGGAACTGGGAATAATAATGGTTGTTGTCTGTTCCAGTCACATCCCATAAGCTGCTGCTGGTGGCCTACCCAGCATAGATGCCCTTTCGTTTCCCTAACAGACCTCTGTCTGGGTCCATCTCTTTCCCACCCAGCCCAGAAGCCTTGAGGAAAGCGGACACTGTCCCTGGCTCTGAAGGACCCGTGGGTAATCTCCACTTCCCTTCCAGTGATAACTACTTCCCTTCCAGTGATAGCTCAGGGACAGACATGTGACCCAATATTGGTCAATGAGATGCATTAAGAAACATTCGTCTTCAGTCTTCTGGTCCAGCTTCCAGAAGTGACACTTTACTTTTGGATGCTGATTTGAGGCCTGGAACTGCTGCAGCCCTCTTGTTACTCAGTATGAGAATGAGGCTGACCCTAGGG
The DNA here is from genome assembly GCF_022355385.1 of Mustela nigripes. NCBI lineage: Eukaryota > Metazoa > Chordata > Mammalia > Carnivora > Mustelidae > Mustela > Mustela nigripes. Next base: position 50,969,018 of record NC_081560.1, read on the forward strand.
GAGGCTAAGGGTGATGCAGTAGGTCCTCCCTGGACAAATCAGCTCCAAAGTCTAGCCTATTGATGTACTTCTAAGTACAGGAGCTAATATATGCATGATTGTTTAAGCCAGTTTAATTTGGGGGCTTTTATTACTTACAGCCAAAATGATCACCAAACTTAAAACTATCATCATGTTTAATTAAACAGTCTTCTTATATTGAAAACCCAATTACATATAAATCCAGTTTTACATCCCTTTTCATGTCAATCCATGCAGAAAAATACACACAATATAAAGGTCAGTTGATGAGGACTGTGTTCATTACCTAGCATTGCATATCAAACCACCTCCAAACTTGGTGACCTAAAATAACAGCAAAAGTTCACTGTCTGTCGGAGCTTCCACGGGTCAGGAATTTGAGGCCAGCCTAGCCAAGTGGTTGTCGTTGAGATGTCAGCTGAGATTGCACTCATCTGAAGGCTTGGCTGGCGCTGGCCCATCTCTTTCCAAGATGGCTCGCTAACACAGCCGGCAAGTTGGTGCTGCATGTTGGTGGGAGGCTTCAGTTTCTCCCCAAATGAACCACTCCCACAGTGCTATTTGAGTGTCCTTCAGACATGACCTCTGGCTTCCCCAAGAGCGGATGATACATCCCAGAAAGTAAGAACCAGGTGGAAACTATTCTTTTTATGAAACAGCCTCAGAAAACATATAGCATTATTTCTACCATCTTCTAATCACTGGAGGCAAATCTCTGAGCTCTTCCTACAATCAATGGGAAGCAAAGAGGATCTACCTTTTGAAGGGAAAAAAGTTAAAGGACTTTAAAACCACCGTGTGGATACTCATCTACAGAGAACATACTGGGGATCTGCGTTGACCTGTATATTCCTTAGGTGTCTAGGAGTACAACTGCAGTAATACAAACAGCCACTGCTTTTTATTATCCACCAGGCTCTCTTTATACATACTAAGCCATACAGTTTTCACATCAGCTCTATGAGTTACGTGCTATTCTTATTTCTTTTACAATTATGGAAACCGAGTCACAGAGCATTATGTAACTTGTCTAAGGTCATATAGCAAGCAAGTTTGAGATACAAGAATTGAACCAAGGCAATCTAGCCCTGTAGTCTGTGCTTTTAAATACCTCATCTTTTCTCCTTGCTAGTCCACACCTACAGGTCAGGCACATTTTTGGCAATTATCTATATATCACTGGCTCTCTGCTTTTTCACGAAGACCTTAGACTCCCCACATAGTCTTTCCAAACATTCTTAGCAGTTGCCAAGGCTTGTATATTGTGTACTTATGAGAGACTATTATGTGGCATCAACCATGTCTTTCCTTTCTTCTCTCTGGCTTCCTTTCAGGTTACTGTTACATAAAGTATCAGCACTGCCCTCCACATGGTCACTGTATAGAGGGGCATTGAGCCAAGCCACTCATTGTCGTATCTCGGAGAGTTTTTAATGAAACAACCTTTTGTGTTTTCACTTTGATGATGCCCTGTACTCCATCCACACCCTGGTGTACTATCTCCTTTACTTGAATGCAAAGTCCATTCTCCTCAGAGAACCCGGTCCTCCTGTTCTTAGGAAGAGTTCTCTTGGAGTCTCTGTGGTCTTCATGCAAGCCAACTCTGACAGACCTTTCTAACTGGCTCACCAGACATGTCTGGATGGTCTGAACCCCAGTGGGAGACAGAGCTTAGACCCAATAAGAGATTTCTATCACATTAAAAAGAAAGAGCAAGCTACAAGATAAAATCAAGTTTCAAGAAAATGGGGGTTTTCATAATTCTCAGGTATAAATAATTCATTGCCTTACATTTAAATGATATTTCTCATTGGATACTTCAGACATTTGAGATATGCCAGTTAGTTTCAGATATTCCCATCTCTAGCACATTCTCCTGAGGACTCTTCAGTTGTTCTTCATACAAATACTCAGTAAGCAGCTACTGTCTTCCAGGCACATGCCACACACAGGGAAGTCAGCATGAGCAGACATACATGGTCCCTGATTGCATGGAGGGGTCACTAAGGGTGGGGGTGGGTAACGGGAGAGGACACTGCTATTTACAGATGCTACACCTGAGACGGGAACTTGTGGCTGTGAACACGTGTTTGAAATCTTTTAACTTCTAGATCGGACACATTTCACTGAAAGAAAAAGTAAAAGGAGGTCCACCGAGGTTTGTTATTGCAATTCTGGCTTGAAAGCCATGTCTGCCCCACAAGGGCATCAACACAGAAATTACAGGTAGATTTTTTTTTTCCCCTGGGAAAGAGGAATAGATTTGTCTTCAACTGAGTAGGGGAAGAGGCTCCAACCCACATCAATTTCTCTGTGTCTGATCTATAGCGTTAATAATCTGCACCACACTACTTAATGCTTGATTACTGCTCATGCACTGTGTGGTACAATTTTAAGTGGTTTCAAGTCCATTCACAAACTGGCTGCCCAAGAAGCTTACTCAGCTCCTGAAAGGCAGGGAGTTTGGGTCTGGGCTCAGGCGGGCTCTGCAGGGTACCCTCAGTGAATGTAAATGGAAGCTGATGATCCAGCAGGTCCCATGTATCTCTGGCTTCCCTGGGGTGTCCTGCCCCTTTTCTTCTTCAAACCCATCACTCTGGACTTGGCCTTCTCACCTCATCCTCCTTTTGTGTGTACCCCTTTGGAGCCTGTTTCTGTTAACTTTTCTCAACCCTCTGACCAGTCTGAAGATGACTTGCTTTCCATTCATTCACATAGTATATGTTTACTGAGCATTACTATATACCAGGCACTGTGCTAGCTACTAAGGACACAAAAGCAACTAGAATATGGTTCCCTGCCTTAAAGGAGGGGGGAGATATAAGTGAATCTGAGATTATAGGATCACATGATAAGCACCAACACAGAGGGAGGTGCTGGGTGTTGTGAGAGCCTTTAGGAATGGCAAGTAAATCAGATGGGAGCATTAAATCAGACTTCCCAGGGATGAACATTTTAATGGAACAGTTTGTGATAAACAGATGACCCTGAAATAGTCAAGCTTCAAGAAGCCTAAGTAACCTAATCCAACTATCCTACTACAGATGAAGAGAGAGACCTTGTGAGGGGAAGGTCATTGTCAAAGCTTACACCCTCAGCTGCCTACAAGGCTAGAGCTAAGACTGTGGTGCAGCCTAATTTCCTGATAAGGGGGAGGAGGTTGTGGAAGGATGATGAGGCTATAGTTCCAATCCAGAGTGAAAATGGAAACAGGAAAGCAGTTAGTGTAATAACTCAGGTGAGAACTGAAAGAAACAGACAAAGGTGGCATGGACCAGATGGAGGGGCTCAAAAGTGATTAGATTCTACCTACATGTAAAGGGAAAGCTGACAGAATTTGTCCATGTTCTAGATAAGGTATGTGAGAGAGAGTCCAGGAAGGCTCCAAGGTTTGGGTCTCAGCAATTAGATGTTTGGTTTTCAACAACTAAGATATAGACAATGGTAGAAAAAAATAGAGAAGAATGAAGATTAGTTTAGAACATGTTATTTTGGAGATGCCTATTAAATATCCAAGCTGAGATATCTAATCGGCAGCTGGATATGCAAACCTGGCACTGGGCTGGAGATCTACATTTTGGATGCATTGGCATGTAGATGGGATTCAAAGCCACGAGAAGATGAAATCACTTAGGGAACGAGAAGACTCAGCTTTGGAAACTCCAATAGTCAGAGTGGGAAAGATGAGAAGGAACCAGCAAAGGGAGCCTCAGAATGAGTGGCTCATAAGGTAGGAAAAGAATCAAAGACAACGGTTTCCTAGGGTCATGCTAGGAGCATATCTCCAGGAGGACGAAACAGTCTACTGTCAAACTGATGAAGGATAGTTGGAAGGCGGGCACCAGGGACATCGGGCCCTCCCTGCCCTAAAGGAAAACCACCCTTAGAAGGATCTTACACCATCCTGAAAGGAGCCCTCCACCCTTTCCCATATGATAGATAGGTGACAAAAATCTGATTGGATGACAGGTGCAGGGAGGAATCATCATATTAAAACAGCCAGTCAATAAGCCCTTAGATTTCGAAACTCTGGTGGCAACCCTCTCCTGTCCCCTCCCTCCTCTGGAGTTTTGTACTATCACATTGCTGTTGCTCAATAAATCTTGTTTTGCTGCCCTCCACTCTGTCTGGTCTACTTCTTCATTGTTCAAAGTGGTGTGGCCAAGAACCACAGGCACCCGCAGAGGAAAAAAAAAAAATAACCTGTAACAAAATCATGCTATGTTTAATGAAATGATTAGTGAGAAATTCCCATTGGCTTTGGCAAGATGGAGGTCACTGAAGACCTCAACAAAAGCAGTGTTGGTGGAGTGAAGGGGACAGGAGCCCGAGTGGACTCAAGAAAGAATGACAGCCAAGAAAATAGAGACAGAAGACTCTTCAGAAGAGTTTCCTCTAAAGGGCAGCAGGGAAACAGGTAGTATCTGGAGGAAGATGTAGAGTCAAGAAGACTTTTCTTAGATGGGAGGTTACAACCTCTCTGTTTGATGGGAATATTCCAGATGAGGGGGTGCAATTACTGATGCAGAAGAGAGAAGCTACACATGAAAAAACTACCTTCAGAGTAGGAGAGAGGCGGGAATGAGTGCTAGAGCACTGGGTGGTCTCAGACAGAGCCATGGATGGCTCACCATTTTAACAGGAGAGAAGGCTGGTAAGCGTGGGTTCTGGTGGTGAGAGTGTGCAGAAATTTGTTTCTGACCATTTCTGTTTGCTTGGGGAAAGAAGCAAAGAGAGAATGTGGGCAGAAGTTACTGCAAGTCTGAGAAGAGAGGAAAACTGTAAGAGTCATTTAGTAGAGGGGGTCTGTAATTGACTAGAACAATAGAGAGGGGCAACAAGATGACCTTAGGGTTTTGTGCTCTTATATTTACAGTGAGGCAATCAGCACAATTGTGTATCTTCCTTCAGTCATTCAACATTCAGCTGTTGGGGGACGTGTGTGAAGCAAGCAGAGGGTTGGATTTAACCAGGTGTATTAACCTATGTTTCCCAGATTTGACATTTGGGACCTTGGTGACCCTTGAGAGACAGCTCCTCCCAGGGCTGCCAGTTCCTAAAGATAGTAAAGGACAGGCCTGGGAGCGTGCCTTTCGTAAGCAAACCAACTAAGCGAGAGCCCACACCCTCAGCACCTCTCTCATACCCAGGACCACTATTACTCAAGGGCAGATACCAGATTACTAGGCAGAGCCCCTACTCCCCACAGTGCTCTGGAAATACTCAAACTAGCCAATCCTACACCTGACTACCAGCCTCATTCATTCCTGCCTGTGGAAACCACAATCAAGGGCTCTTGCTCGTGTTTTTCCCTAGCTCTCTCCCTTCTGACCAACCTGGTGATTCTCTGTGGGATTCCCCCTGTGACAGAGGTACCTGCTTCTCCTGGGATCTATGAAAGAAATGGTCTTTTCAATGGCAATTTCAATGGCAATCTTTTCAAATGATCTGTTTGCCTCACCCTACTGAATAAGAATAAAATGTACATTTTAAAATACAGGATTATGTTTTGCCTGTTGTGGGTCAAGGGAGTGAGTATAAAGATGGGCCAGGAGATCTACACCAGAAAAGAAAGAAATTCAGCACATAAGGGATAAAGGCAGAGTAAAAGTAGTAGGTGGGGTCAATAGATTGGGGGTCTGAGGTGTTGGAGAACTACTGGAACCCATGTACTGGGGTGGGTGAGATAGAAAAATAGGGGGTGTTGGTCAGACTGTGGCATGACTGAAAATGAAAATATGGAGAGAAGGCACTTACTGACAACGACTTGGTATCGGTACAGCCATAGGTGTGGATTGCTGGCAGTAGAGATGGAAGTGTGAAAGAACTGTCTTCCACAGTGAGAGGAGAGGAGGTCAGGGATGAGAAAAGATTTTAGAAGAATCACCCATATGGATCCAAAATCCACAAGAATTATATCAAGGAGAATGTTAAGGGGGATAGAGTGAATCGGTACTAAAATTCTCAAGGGGTAAGGAGGAGTGACCAGGAGGTGAGTAGATGACTGTGACAATTTTATCACAATAGTACATCAAACACGAATCTGAGCATAGAACCGCAGCCCACTTAACTTCTTCCTAGAAGTCAAGCAGGGGAGGCCACTCCTCTTTTGGGGCAGATAAGTAAAACACCACTTTCATAGATATCAGGGCAACTTCATTCAAGCTGCTGTTCCTTATTGTCCCAGAATTTCCCAGAGGTGCCAGAGGGACTGCCCACTATAGGTACATGGGGTGGGGGTGGAGGGATGGTGCAGGGGGAGGCATGGAAGGGGATTAACTGTCTAGTGAAAAGGAAAGCAAAGAGATGAGGCTCTGGGCTCTCTGCTCTATGACCATCCAACCTGAGAAGTTCTATTTTTCATTGTTTATATTTGGGGTTTTCATTTGTGGTGTGAGGTACATACGGGACACATGTAACATTTTCAAACTTTCCCACACTTATGAATTTAGGATTCAAAAAGCATTTCAAACACATTCCTTGCAAATACCACCAGTTTACTGCACGCGTTTTATTGTGTGGAACAATTATGATAAGGGGCATAGGATTAATGTTATGGCCCATATAAACCTGCAAAATAATGGACTGAGTAATAAAGATAATTCTGGTCAATTTGAAATAAACTTTTCAGGAATTCTTCTTTTATTGGGAACAGCTTATTTCTCCCATTTTATTTGCAAAGTTTTTATTATAGTCAGTGACACTGGAGTTAGGCGGAGGTGTGTAACACATACAGACAAATATAACCATTGATTTTTTTTCACTGATATAATTTTATTGTGGCATATGTTTTGTGAAGATGTTGTGACATTACCTCAGGAAAGGCTGACACATTCTCCTGATTCTACAATGTAAATGTTTTGACTCAGCAAATGTTTTCTTCAGGACAAACGTTGAAAGTTGGCAAATCCATTTTGCTAAAAAGCCACCTGGATTATATGGTATTCATCCCCAGAGATGAAGCTTGACCACTGCAAACTTGTTTTTTGTTTGTTTTAAATCATAGAGAAAAACTTAGAGTCTTGTGGGTATGCCTCTAGGTGAAATTGAGAAATTGATCTTGTTCTCATTTATTTTCTCTCGAGAAGGCAATCTTCCCCCTCCTTTTCAAAGCAAACTCCAAAAAGTGTCCCACCAGAGGAAATGAATGAGCAATAGCTCTCTTGCTCCAGTGCACAACGTACTGATTCAAAAAAAGGCTTTGCTTATCTGGTATTTGGGTAAATTTGCTGGCGAATAATAAAATTGGCTCCCTCAGTTTTTCTCTGAAGTTCCAACATGCCTGGAGCAGCACTTGTTCTGGGAATTTCTGTGCAGATTAGATTTGAGCTCTCCGGGGTCAGCTGTGCGGAGTGGCACCTGCAGAGGGCACAGGCAATTTATCTGTGCTTGTGTGGAAGCCTGGACTTGAAGTGCAGTGTTGTTCCTTAATTACAACTCCCTGAGTAGGTTCAAAACATTCTTTGTAAATCTATGTGGGGTTTTTCTCCACTTTCCTTGTAAGAAGCTGGATGGTGGACATTCCTCTCAGCGGTAATAAAGAGACTTTGATGCCAGCTGCCATCAACTGTCACAGATAGTTTGGGTCACTGGGTCTGGTGGTGACTCTCTGAACCTCAGTTGGAGAGCCATGATTAGACCACTAATCTTAGAATCCAAGAACAGTTGGACAGAGTAATATATATTGAGACCTGAATCCAAGGCACTTACACTCAATCTTGGACAGCCTGTTCTCTTACTCTTTGGTGGAGGTGATTTTTAATTTAAATAGGATACATTTTTTTAAATTTAATTTAGTTTAACTTTTTAAAAATTTTATTTATTTATTTGCCAGACAGAGATCATAAGTAGGCAGAAAGGCAGGTAGAGAGAGGGAGGAGGAAGCAGGCTCCCTGCTGAGCAGAGAGCCCGATGCAGGGCTCAATCCCAGGACCCTGGGATCATGACCTGAGCCGAAGGCAGAGGCTTTAACCCACCGAACCACTCAGGCGCCCTGATACATTTGGTTTTAAACATTTACTTCTTTCACCACATATCTGGTGGATTCAAGCTTGACAGGTGATGCGTTAAGGCGTTAGAACACCACTGGGACTCCAAAGGCCTTAAGACCTGGCTCTGATACTAACAGGGCAGTCTTAAGGCAAGAATCTCTAACTTCTCTGAGTTTCCATCTTTCATTTACCTCACAGAGCTGTTGCGAGAGTCTAGTGAAACTTTGTAATGGCTCATCCAGATATAATGCATATTTATTATGAAAATTATTGTGTATACTTGAACCATCCGCAGAGATCCTTGTTGAGCCTCTCTCTGTGCAAATACACATTAAGTGGTTCTTATGGGGTTGTCTAGAGACAGAGCCAGTGCCCAGTATAATTTCTGCCACATAATTCTTACTATATTTACTACTTGCTGAATGAAATGAAAACTTCAGGGACATAAATATGTGGGTTTAGAATCCCTGTGTCCTATGGATAGGACAGCTGGACTTTTACTGCAACTTCCACCAAATACGAGTACATGCCCACATCTATCTATGGTTCAGAAGGGTCAGGAGTGTTCCCAGATGCTACGAAGGGGTAGACAATCCCAACTGTGGGATGGCAGACATAAGACATGGAGCTACTTGGAAGGTGCCTTAGGCAAGAGAGGAACTAGTGAGGGATATGAGAGGAGGAAACTCTGAAAGGGTTTGCTTACAGTTGGCCCTGATTGTTCTTTATTAGAATGACTCCAGTCATTCCCAGGGCAGTCATGGGCCTTAGTGTGCTAGGAAATATCTGCCAATGGTTGGCCTAATTGGGAGGCACATAATTAAGGATGTTCTGTGATGTTCCCCAAAATATGAAGCCTTTAGACCTCACCTACTTAATGGAGGTAGAAATATCTTTTCATATTCAATACATCAGGTTCTGCTAGGATATAGAAAGCTGAAAAGAATGCTGCTCTTTTTAACAGGTAAAACCTCAATAAACATCATAATTCTTCTTGAAATCATCAAAGATCTGAGGTGTTAGGCAACCAAACAGCCTGAAAGCCAAGAAAAGACAGAGCCTTCCAAAGAGAGAAGGGAGGATGCACTCAATGGGGCAGACATGGCCGGAAGAGCTTCCAGGGTCGCACAAGTGAATAAGAAGAATTCAGTTAAAACTTTAAATAGTTGCAAAAACCAAGCCTGGACCAGACACAATAGGAGTTCACAGGTACTTGCAAACTTTTCCATGAACCTTGTCCTGTACTCACTGAGAAACACCGGGCACCAGGAGGAGACTGGCCTAGAGAAGGGCTGTGGCCAGTTCATGTGTTTAAGTTCTCTCCCACCTAGGACGTGGAGTCACCACCCATCCCCTTGAGTGTGAACTCTAATTTCACTGTGGAGAATACTGGTACCAATCAAGGTCACCATTACCAGTAACTAAGGAGGACATCTCATCTCCATGATACGATACTATGAAAGGGGCACTTCACCTCTGTGGTATTTATCTTCCAAATCTATAAACTCAGTCTAATCATGAGGACATAGAACAAACCCAAGTTGACGGCTGTACTTCAAAATACCTGACCCATACTCTTAAATAAAAAAGGTCATTAAAAAATGAGAAAATATGAATGAACTGTCACAGATGAGATTAAGGACACATGTAGTCCCTAGATGAGATCTAGAACAAAAACATTATTGGTAAAAAACTCATAAAATCCAAATAATGTTTGTGCTTAACAGTAATTTATTAATTTTTTAAATTTTGGTAAGTATACCATAGTTATATAAGATGTTACCATTACAGGAAGCTGGTAAAGAATGTATGAGAACTCTGTACCATCTTACAGACTTTCTGCATGTGTAAAGTTGTTCCCAAATTAAGGGGTGGGGGAAGGTTTGACTATAAGGAAAAAGGAAGGAACTTTTAGGGGTGATAGAGATGTCCAAACGTGTGTGTCAAAATTTACTGAACTGTATCCTTTAAAAAAATGAATTTATATAAATCATACCCCAATAAAACTGACTTTTAAAAAATATATAGGACATTACTGTTGTGGACTTACGTGGCTATGAGGCTTAGTAGACAATTAAAGTGAAAGCCTCACTGTAGGAAACTTAATCATGCCTTTGTCCTTCCCTTGTTAAGAATCTTAAATTTCAATATGGCGGGAATCCTATTTACCACAAATTGCTTTTTTTCCAAGTGTAAACTATGGGAGATGGTCCAAGTTTTCACCCTCTGTTAATACAATAGGAATATTTATAGACCTCCCCCTCCCTCCCCCACAGAGTGAAGAGAGCAACCCGTGAACCACACTGCAACAGAAATTCAGGGGGCAAAGGTAGGCCAATTTCTTCTCTAAATATGCCTCTTCCTTTCGGTAAAACAGCTGCAACCACAGGAGTGAGCTTGCAGCAACAGGTGGCTCTTCAGAGCAGAGGGGAGAAGAACTTTGAAAAAATGTTTAAAATACAGCCAACCAACCTTATGTATGTGGCGTAAAATTACAATATAAAATAACTTAAAGTTATTAGATACCATTCACTTCTATCCCCCAGCCCCTTCAGGGAGCCGAAGATATTGGCTTCCCAGAGATATTCTATGGAAATGTGAGAATATGCATGTATTCTTTTCAGGGCAAATGGTAACATGTTAGACCCTCCTTTCCTCACTTAATTTTCTTTTTGTTGTTTTTAAAAAATATATACCTGCTTCATTACAAGATGTATTCGATGCAGTTTGTTGCAACACATGTAGGAAAGTTTGAAAAAAAAAAAAAAAGAGAACTAAGCCAGGGGTTGGTTTGGTACCAATATTCATGCCCAAAGATGCTATACATCCAAAGAAGTGGACATCTAATATGTCTCTGAGCTTTCTAGCAGCTAATATGGAGGAAAACACGGTTATATGACTATAGTGTCTCTAACATAAAAGCTAACTGTTTGCCCTTTATCATTTCTGTGTATTCCTTCTAGGATAATTTTATGTTTTAATTTTATTTAAGATTTTATTTATTTATTTATTTATTCGTCTGTCGGGGGAAGGGTGGTGGAGAGCACGAGTGCACAAGCAGGGGAGCAGCCAGCAAAGGGGAGAAGCAGGCCTCCCTCAGAGCAAGGAGCCTGATGTGGGACTTGATCCGGACCTGAGCCAAAGGCAGATGCTTAACCGACTAAGCCTCCCAGGTGTCCCCTATGATAATTTTAAATTTCTGAATTTAAAATAAAACAACATCAACACCAAAAACATTAAAAAAAATCATCATACTTGAGAAAAATTTCTTCTACTGGTCTTTCCCCCTTTATTGTTTGAGAGAGAGAGAGAGAGCGAGCACAGGCAAGTCGGGGAGAAAGGCGGAGGGAGAAAGAGAACACTAAGCAGGCTCCATGCCCAGCACAGAACCTGATGTGATGCTTGATCCCAAGACCCTGACATCACGACCTGAGCCAAAATCAAAAGTCAGATGCCTAACTGACTGAGGTACCCAGGCACCCCAGCAGTTCTCATTTTTAAAGTGATGGAGTGTAATGGAAAATCCTCACCATCCTTACTTCACCTTGCTTTCTCATGTATCTAGAAGATCAGTCCATAACTATACATACCGAGTTGACTCATTCTTGGGACAGTCCATAACCATACATACTGAATTGACTTGTTCTTGGGACAGTCCAGAACTATACATACTTGAGTTGACTCGTTCTTGGGAACGTGGAGTCCATGGCTACATAGTAGTCTATCCTGTGGATGTGGAGTCCATGGCTACATAGTAGTCTATCCTGTGGATGTACTACGATTTATTTCACCAATCCACTATGTGTAGGCATTTTGAGTGTTTCTAGGATTTTGCTCTTTCAAACCATGCTGCCATAGATTCCCTTGTGCACGCATCATTTCACATACCTGCCAGCATATCTGTAAGGTAAATTCCTACAAGTGGATTTGCTGGGTCAATGTGTGTGGCTACTGCTCATTTTGACAGCTTTGCAAAATTGCTCTTCAGGCTTAGTGTACCAATTTATACTCTCCACTTGCACGTGTGACTGAGTCTGCTTCCCCAAGCACGCCCTGCTCAACATGTTATCCTACTCTCCAATCTCAAAAAACAACTACTGCAAGAAAGGGAGCATCATTGTGTATGCTTAAGTATTTAAATGTTTCTTTTGTTTTCTGTGACCTGTCTGTTCATATCACCTGTCCATCTTTTTTAATAGATTATTGCTCTTTTCTCTTTTGATTGTAGGAACACCTTATGTATGAAGGAAACTATCCTTTATGCAATCTCTTACAATTCTCCCCAGTGTGCTAATTATCTTTTGATAATTGGTTCATGGCATATTTTTTTTTTTGCCATGCGGAAAATTTTTAGTTTTATGTCATAAAACTTATCGATAGTTTCTTTTACGCCTTTATGGATTTGAGGTTATATTTGGTAAGGCTTTCACCACTCTAATATAATCTCCACTGCTTTCTTCTATTTCTGTTGTTTTCATTTGGAATTTAATTCGTGTAAAAAAAAGTAGGATAGGTCTCCATATCTGTCCTCTCCCTGATGACAATCCAATAATCTTAGTGATGAATGATCCATCTCTGTCTCCTGGTTTGAAATGGGGATGGACAGCTTCTGGAACTGAAGGAACCCCATGGTAATCTGCAAAATCTTTCTTGGTGGCAGCTGGGACCTCCAAACACTGCTTTTGTACTGCTCTGACAGAAGAATGAAGGCCTCCACGTGAGGCCTTCAAGGAAGGCCAGTTTGGCTCACATCCCTTCTCTCCAAGCAGGAGATGGCAGCCACTGGAGTTGGCCGATGCCCCAGGAATCCTATCACGACTGGGAAGGTGCTGCAGACTCACGCTCTCATTTCTCCCCATGCTCTGGGCAAATAAAATTTCAAAAATACCCCGTTTCTTTCTTGAGGGTGAGTTCTCCAGAAAATGCGGTCTTCTCTAGGTGTTCCACTAGAGGGTGCTTCAACAATACATATTTCCCTACTGGAAAACACATGCATGTTGTGTGTGTGGGCGCCACACATGCATGCCAGCACCTGCTAGTTCTGGGACAATTTATGACATGGGAGTATGACTGGACTTGTAATGGTCTCTCAATCCTTCCACATATCATCAGATGGCTTTCCCAAAGATTCACCATCCTCCCAGTGAGCTGCTGGAACTCAAGAGTGTGGGAAGTGAAGATCTACCAGAATTGAAACTGTTAGCAACGACAGGAAAAGGGGCTCATGAACTCAGTTTTTCTCTTTCCCTGAAAGAGGTTTTAGGGAAGATTTGGGCTTTCAAGGATCTGAAATACAAGGAAAGAGAGAGCTAAATCTCACTACAAGGCATAGGTAAGAAAGTATCCAAAGTCCTGGACTTACATATGCAATGGGAGGGGCCATAAGTGGGCCCATGCTCCAAGGGGAGTCCGGAGCTTGGGGGCTGTGGGAAGTGGGGTAATGGGATGAGCGTGGCTGCGTAATTCGGTAGTTTGAGACCAGCAGTCACAGCGCAGGAGGTAAAAGATGTGGATTTTTAAAGAGATTTCCCTTTTAGGAAAGAAATTGAACAGTTGATTTAAAAGATTACTTTTGCCTGAAAATTAAAGCAGAATAAATAAGAAACCTGGAAATGGGGAATTTGATGAGAAGACCCTGAAATATCACAGGACAAGAATGACAGGGTCCCAGGAACTGACTTTTAAGCTAAAAATAACAGGTGTCTATTGTCAGCAGTGGTCTTGAAATTTTGCTGTGTACTGGAATCATGTAAAAGGCCTTTTAAAAAGTCATGATTTCTGGGACCCACGCATAAGCATTTTTAAAAAGTTTCCCAGGTGATTCCAACATGCAGCCGAGTTCAAGACAGCCTCCCTCAGTGGTTCTCAGACTTAGAGAACATCAGATTTACTTGGAGAGCTTTCTAGAACACAAATAGCTGCCCCACTCCCAGAGTTTATGGTGCAATAGGTTTAGGGTGGATGACCAAAACTGAGTGCTTGAAATGTGGTTACTCCGAACTGAGATGTGTGGTGAGTTAAAAATACACACTGCATTTCAGACTTAGGGCCAAAATAAAAATGTAAAATATCAATCTTCTGTTAAAAATCATAGTACCTTGTATGTAGTGGGTTAAAATGTATTATTAAAATTAACTTCAAGGGGTTGCCTCGGTGGCTCAGTTTTTATACGTCTGCCTTCAGCTCAGGTCATGATCCCAGGATCCTGGGTTTGAGCCCCACATCTGGCTCCCTGCTCAGCAGGAAGCCTGCTTCTCCCACTCCCCCTGCTTCTGTTCCTTCTCTTGCTGTGTCTTTCTCTCTGTCAAGTAAATAAATAAAATCTTTAATTTAAAAAAAGTTAATTTCACCTATTTCTTTTTAGTTTTTAAAATGTAGCTACTAGAACATTTAAAATTACATATGGGCTAACATTATATTTCTATTGAACTGTTCTGGTTTAGATTAACATTTCACAAAGGATAATCCTTAATCCACCTGCATAAGAATTTACCTGTTGCGCTTGTTATAAAGAATTTCAGGGGTGGGTCAGGGAATCTGCATGTTAAATGGTAGCTCCTTGGGTGAACCTGCCACCGGATAGATGAACAAAGAAAGGATGAATAAAATGAAGCTTTTCACCTAGGATTTAGTGCAATAATGACATGGTTCAGTGCAAATGAGGAATCAAGAAAGAGAATATTGAGGATGCTCTGTTTCACAAACAAAGCCCAAGCAGGGGTGTAATCTATCTAGACTGGTTGAACTGCAGAAACAGGAATTTGGAAATCTGTCTCCTAACTACCCAAAGTGCAGACCTTGGACCAACAACATCACCATCTCTTAGGAGTTTATTAACGGTGCAAATTTTAGGCCTCACCCCATCTACTGACTCAGAATCTGCATTTCAACCAGACCCAAGATGACTCAATTCAATTGCACACTTAATATTTTTACCGCTTCATCAGGGCATCTTTTACATACCATGATATTCACCCATTTCACGTGTACAGTTCAATTTTTAGTGAAGTTAGCAAGCTGTACAGTCATTGCCCTAATCACCATAAAACATTTCTCTTGCCCCCGTGAGATCCCTCATGCCCATTTACTGTTCATCCCTATTCCATTCCCATCCCAGGCAACCACTGATCTGTCTGTAGATTCGTGTTTTCTGGATATTTCATATATATGGAATCATACCCTATGTGGTCTCCTGGGTGTCGCCTACTTCCTGTATTTAGCATAATGTTTTTTGAGGTCCCTCTGTGTCATGCATTGTCAGTACTTCATTTCTTCTTATTGACAAATAACATTCCATTGTATGGATAATACTCTGTTCTGTTATCTGTTCATCCGCTGACAGACATTTGTTGTAGGGTTTTTTTCAATTTTGCAATTATTGTGAATAATTCTGCTAAGGACTTTTGTGTGCAAGTCTTTGGGCAGACGCAGATTTTCACTTCTTGCATAGATGCTCAGGAGTAGAATCACTAGGTAAATGGTAATTCATGTTGAACTTTGACAGGCACCACCCTGGGGCAATTTCTCTATCTGCTACAATCAGGATCACCCCATGTAACGGAGGGTGCGCAGACTGTGGAATTGTTCTGGTCTAGGTGAGGCTTGCTTCTATTTTGTGTGATGTGGGGCAGGTAACTGATTTGGTCCATGAAACAGGCTTACTAATAGACCTTACTGCGAAGTGTTACTATGAGATTTAATGAGATAGAAGGGCCATTTACAGACTTTAGAGCCAAGGGAACTTGAATGAAGGCTGTTTTTGTTACCTTTTTATGCTACCAACCCTCTCCAAGCCTCCGTTTCTTCATCTGTAAAATGGTGGATAATAATGCAGTCCTTGTGAAGTCACTGTGAGGTCTAAATAAAGTAATACACACAATGATCTTAACATAATACTCAATAAATGTTAGCGTCTACTGTACAAAGCACCTGGCTCAGAGTGGGTGCTCGGGAAATGCTAGGTCACTGAAAGACGGTTTCTCTATCTTGTATGTTTCCTGGGGAAGAAATGAATTAGCAGGACACACACATGTTTACACATGCTCATGTTCTTTTGCTTGATGTGGTATAATCAGGGGTTTCTCATTAGTTAAACATGATACGGTCATATGTGATTAATAGACTCCAACGTCAAGCGCAGGACATGTGCCCGTGACCCTCAAGTTTCAGTTCTGGGACATGCAAATAAATACTGACTGCTCACAGGCTCAGATTAGTTTAGGAGCCCCTTGAGCCTCATAGCTTAGAGACAGATTCACCAGGTAACCACCGGCTGGCCCCCTTGTGTAGCAGAGCACAGAAACAACCTGCGGCAGCCAGACGGGTCACATGGGTCACTGAGCCTGACCGACCACTTCTTCAGATAATTCCAGGACCAGCTTGCAAGAAGAAAGTGAATCCTGTCAGTGCTTCAGCTAACCTCTGTTATCTAGACCTATGCCTGTAATGACCTGCCCTCCTGCTCAGTCTAATTTAAAGAACTCTTGCAAAAAGACAGGCACAGCAATGTCCAGTAACAAGAGCTTTTGCACAGGACCCCTTCCTTAGATGACCTCAGGCGCCCCGACCATCCTCACCCATCACTTCTGCTTGGGTGGCTGGAGGCTAAATGACTGACTGCCTCCCTCTCTGCAGGCAGAAGATCTCCTTAGTGAAACCGTCTTGCATCTCTGCTAGTCAAGCTATGTCCACAGTCTGTTCCGGCTGTGAAGGCCTGCTCAGTGGAGAAGCAAGAGAATCACTTTCTCCACTGCTCCAGAAAGCCACTATGTTAGTCTGCTCCAGCTGCCCTAACAAACTAACTCAGACTCTACAGCTTAAACGGTAAGTTTATTTTCTCCCCAGAGGCTGGGAGGTCCAAGATCAAGGTCCAGCAGTATTTGGTCTCTGGTGAAAGCGCTTATCCTGGCTCACAGATGGATGCCTTAGGGCCCCATCTCCATCCACAGCCACAGTGTGGGCCTTCAGGCTTTAACAAACAAATATTGGGGGGACCCAATTCAATCTATAGCCACCACTTAACAGAAGGACAGTTTGGAAAGATCCCATTTTTTGGTGACTATGACTGTTGTCGCCAGTTGGTGGGGGTGGGAATATGTGCGGCTAGAATGAGAAGCATCTGCCAGAAGGCGATGTGGGTCAGCATTTAGGAGCTGAGACCCACACCAACTGTGTTCACAACGATAAAATGGTTATCATCTCAGACAGGGAGGCTGAAAGTTCCAAAGTGGCGATCGTATCATCTTATGCATAAAAAAAAGCAAAACCCTTAACTCAGGCACCAAGTGCCTAGTTTTCATTGTCTATGTGACTGCCGCCGCACTGCTGTCTCTCAGCATTTAGCAGAAGTATTAACACGTATTAGATCTCTGTTGGGGCTTAATGACAACAGGAATTATCCCAATTCCGAAGGCAATTATTTATCTGGTGACCTTTCACAAAGTGGCAAGTTTTCCTTCAGGATTTTTTTTTGCGGTGACTGATATTTCCAATAAACTTGGGTCTCTCCCCTTCCCCCAATCAATTGTTGGTATTTGACTGTCATGAAACTAAAAGCTGTGAAATTAATCCTGCTGCGTGAGCTATGAAAATGGGGAGCTGAGAGGAGGCTGTCGGTCCCTCTCCTACAATATCTGTACACCATTATGATACAGATTATGGGGAACATTACTGAACTTGAGGCGTAATGGACTGCTGCGATGATGGGAACATGTGCTGCTGAACACAGAATGTCTGGAAGGGTTAATGCCAGTTTCTTTAAAGCAGCCCTGCCATGATTGCTGGGTCATGTTGGAGGATTTAATTTGCATTCACTTCCCCAATTTCCATTCCAATTAACTGTGACACCATGGACAATTTCCTTGGCAATCTGTACAGATCTCAAGGTGAGGGAAACAGGTGCCTAGACTAGGCCATTCCACCACGCAGACTTCAGAGGGGCTTTTATGTATTGGTTTGAAACACTGCTCTAATTTCTAAGCACCTGCTTAGAAACTGGGGAACTGCATTTGTGTCTCTGTGATCAGTGGTGGCTGCTTTCAGAAACACAGAGAGGGAAGTCGCCATTCTCATCTGTGACTTACAAATGAGAATACTCTTGTCGGAGAGTTTTAAAATGTAGATTTTATCATTATACAGGTATGGCAAGGCCAACAGATCAGAAGATGACTGCCCTTGAAAAAAGCTGGTTACACTCATAGAACCCAAGAGAAGGGGCCTGTGAGGAAAAATGGGGTCGGTCAGAATGCAGAATGGGATGGGGTGGGGGAGACAGGAGTTAGAGTGTGTTTTCCACAGAAGGGAATGAGCAGAATAGGGATACAGGCAGAGGCTTGGCTAATTTGGGTAATTCCAGAGGATTCTGAGGCAAGAGGCTATCCCTGGTTGTCTAGTACCTGGTCCTCAAACAATTAGATCAGGTGGCTAGAGGTCCAGAGTGTGAGGCTTTGGAGGGCTTAATAAGGAGGTGTTTGGGGTCTGAGGGGTACATTGGTTGGTTTTCATATGAAAGGCACAGTGGGAGGTGAGTACTTTATTATCTCTAGCAGTTAAAGAAATGGGGAAAAAAAACGTTCCATGCTCAAGGATCAGAAGAATAAATATTGTGAAAATGTCCATGTTACCTAGAACAACCTACACATTTAATGCAATACCTACCAAAATACCATCAACTCTTTTCAAAGAAATGGAAAAAATAATCCTAAAGTTTATATGGAACCAGAAAAGACCCCAAGTAGCCAGAGGAATATTGAAAAAGAAAAGCAAAACTGGTGGCATCACAATTCCAGACTTCAAGCTCTATTACAAAGCTGTCATCATCAAGACAGTATGGTACTGGCACAAAAACAGACACAGAGATCCATGGAACACAATACAGAGCCCAGAAATGGACGCTCAACTCTATGGTCAACTGATCTTCAACAAAGCAGGATAGAATGTCCAATTGAAAAAAGACAGTCTCTTCAACAAATGGTGTTGGAAAATTGGACAGCCACATGCAGAAGAATGAAACAAGACCATTTCCCTACACCACACCAAAAAATAGACTCAAACTAGATGAAAGACAACAAATGGTATTGGAAAATTGGACAGCTGCATGCAGAAGAATGAGACAAGACCATTTCCCTATACCGCACAAAAAAAATGGACTCAATATGGATGAAAGACCTCAATGTGAGAAAGGAATCCATCAAAATCCTTGAGGAGAACACAGGCAGCAACCTCTTCAACCTCAGCCACAGCAACTTCTTCCTAGAAACATCGCCAAAGGCAAGAGAAGCAAGGGCAAAAATGAACTATTGGGACTTCATCAAGATCAAAAGCTTTTGCACAGTAAAGGATATAGTCAACAAAACCAAAAGACAACTGACAGAATGGGAGAAGATATATGCAAATGACATATCATATAAAGGGCTAGTATCTAAAATCTACAAAGAACTTATCAAACTCAACACCCAAAGAAAAAATAATCCAATCAAGAAGTGGGCAGAGGACATGAACAGACATTTCTGCAAAGAAGACATCCAAATGGCCAACAGACACATGAAAAAATGCTTAACATCACTTAGCATCAGGGAAATATGAATCAAAACCACACCAGTCAGAATGGCTAAAATTAACAAGTCAAGAAACGACAAGTGTTGGTGAGGATGCAAAGAAAGGGGAACGCTCCTACACTCCTGGTGGGAATGCAACCTGGTACAGCCACTCTGGAAAGCAGGAGAGAGATTCCTCAAAAAGTTGAAAATAGAGCTACCCTACAACCCAGCAATCGCACTACTGGGTATTTACTCCTAAAGATACAAATGTAGGGATCCGAAAGGGCACGTGCACCCCAATGTTTGTAGCAGCCATGTCCACAATAGCTAAACTATGGAAAGAGCCTAGATGTGATACACATACGCATGTGCACACTGGAATATTATGCAGTCATCAAAAAGTCCCAAATCTTGACATTTGCAATGATACGAATGGATCTAGAGGTAATTATGCTAAGCGAAATAAGTCAATCAGAGGGGGACGGTTATCATATGATCTCACTGATTTGAGGAATTTGAGAAACAAGACAAGAGGATCATAGGGGAAGGGAGGGAAAAATGAAATAAGATGAAACCAGAGAGGGAGGTAAACGATAAAAGACTCTTGGTCTCAGGAAACAAAGTGAAGATTGCTGGAGGGGAAGGGGGGTAGAAGGGATGGGATAAATGGGTTATGGACATTGGGAAGGGTATATGCTATGGTGAGTGCTGTGAATTGCATAAGACTGATGACTCACAGACCTGTACCCTGAAACAAATAATGCATTATATGTTAATAAAAAACTTAAAAATAAAAAAAGTATCTCTAGCAGTTGGCTAGCCCTTGGAGGAGCAATCTCTCCAAGATCAGCAAGGCCCCAGACTACAGAGCAGTGAGCTGTTAAGCATCAGGACTCACAGGTAGGCTGGGGCAGAATGATAGATGCAAAGCAAAATACAGAGGTTTCTGGTACTGAACTATGGAATCATAGTTCCAAGTTAAAAAAGGTACTTCAGGATCATCCTACTTTCCTATATGGATGAGGAAACTGGAGACCAGAGAGGGCACGTGGCATACTCCAGGTCACAGGCATTCGTGACTTCATTCTCCAGTAAGTCCCTTTCTCTACCATCTTGTCTTACCCAGCTACGTTTCAACATTTGACCCTGGACCTGCAAATGTGTGCCCCCTCATCTCTATGCACATGTGCACAGGGGAGGTTTTCTCATTCTTTTGTCTATGTCCATGGACATGCACTAGAGCTATGTAATGGATTCATTTTGGCTTGGACCAGTGTCAAAGCAAAAGAAAACTGCTGGAACAGATGCTTCATCAAACCATGCTGGGAAGCTATGCTTTAGAGAAAAGAGCTCTCTACCAAAAATAGTCAAACCTTCTGAAAAGAGAGCTTCATTCTTCCACTTTTCACAAATTCACCCCAAGACCTCACACCTTTTTCATAATATGGCCTCAAGTCTGTAACTTTTCCTTTGGTTCTGTGACAGTAACCAGCATCTACTGTCCAGAAATCTCTTTTTCCCCCAAGGCGAGAAAGTATAATAAATTCAGCAATTTGTAATTTTAGTTTGCAACTGAGTTTCAGATTTATAGCATGAGCTTGTCCCTGAGCTTGGTCTGCCTGGTGGGTGAACAGCTCACTCAGTGGCTCTCAGCCTTGGATGCACATTAGAATCACCTGGGGACACTTTTAAAAACCCAATGTCAGAGCCCCACTTCTCCAGATACTCTGATTTAATTGATTTGGGACCCAGGAAATGGGATAGTTTTTAATTCTCCCCAGGTGATTCTAATGTGCAGCCAGGAATGAGAATCCCTGAGCCAGAGGGAGACAAATGAGATTGACAAAATCAACCAACAGTGACCGAAAAAGTTGACAACCCAGATTCACCTAGGAAGAACCATCCCTAGATCTGAAATACCAAAACCACTAGCCGGGGGTCTTCTCATTTCACACAGGATCCTCCTGCTCCTGCCATTTGACACAAAAGCTGATGGCGGTGTACTCCCCCCCCAGCCCCCCCACCCCACCCCCCACCCCCGCTTAAAATCCTTCAATGGTTCTCCATTGCTTGAAAATAAAGTAAAAGTCTGCAGCACAGCTGTTCTGCTTTTCATTGCTCCATGAAACACCACCCCCAAATTTCAACCATGTTATTACATTCACAGATCTGTGAGTCAGGAGCCTGAATAGGACACAACAGGGATAGTTTGTGCTCTACAGTGTCTGGGGTTGCTTGTGGGAAGACTCAAGAGCTAAGGTCACTTGACAACTGGGGGCTGGAATCATCAGGCAGAATTTTCACTCCCATGTCTGCAGGCTGATATTAGCTGTCTGCTGGGATCTCAGCTGGTGCTGTGCAGCTGAGCAACTACTTGTGGTCTCTCCATGTAGCCTGATGGTCTGAACACCAGTATGGGGGCCGCAGCTTAGCTGGACATCTTAGCTGGTGGCTCAGCACTCCAAACACCAGGTGTCCCAGGGACAACACAGAAACAGCATTGCCTTCACTGACCTAGCTTTGTAACTCACAGAGCGTCCTTCCCCCAAATGCCAGGTGTCAAGGCAGTCTTAAGTCCCCCTGGATTCCGCGGGAGGGGACATAACCCCACCTCTGGATGGGAGAGGGTGGCAAGGACACATTGCAGAAGATGGGGTGATATGGGAGATACTTTCGGAGCTACCTTTAGAGAATATAATCTGTAGCGATAGCACACAAGGCGCTGCCATTGTTTCTCTAGCATCACATAATCTTTCTCAGACAGGCACTTCACTCTCATCAGGCAGAGGGATCTGCAGTTTCCAGAGTGTTTTCAAGGCCCCCCTTCCCCCACTGTTTTCCCTTTCTCCCCCAGTGGCTGATTCCCCTGCTCATATCCCCAGTCCTGACGCTCAGCCACCCAGTGGGGCTGGGCTCAAACATCTCCTTCTCAGGGGGTGTTCCTTCTCTGCTCCCTCAAATGGGCCTCCCTCCATCTCTCTCCCCCTTGATTTCCCTCATCTCACGCTTGCTGTTCACTTATTCTCTCTCTCTCCCTCCCAGATCTCAGCTTCTTCAGGGCTGAGGCTCTTTTCCTTCAATATCCTCAAAAGTTAGCAGTGCTCAGCACATAGTAGGTGTCTGAAACATGGAGTTTTTATGATCCAGTTCTTCTTTTGAGAAATATATATCTGATAAAAGTAAGACTGAAAAATTATACTGGCCTCCTAGACTGCAGTATTTCTCCAGTATTTAAGGAGTAGGAAGTCCTGTGGGGACTGGGACTCACTAGAGGTGATCCAGCTTTGCACTGTCATACCCAAACTGTTCCTTAGTCCTAGGCAGCCATTTACATCTCTCTTGGCCTCTCATTCCCATTACAAAAGTGCCTCCCTTGAGTTTTAGTGAATAAATTTGTTAATGTTGGTGAAGTGCTTAGAAGATGGAAGGAGCTGTATGTGAGCTAAATATTATTAATAATAATGGTAGTAAGATTGATTATTCATTTCCACAGCACTTCTCCTATTCAGGCTGTGCAAAATTGGAAATTGGTTGTGTTAAATTGGCTTACCTGCTCCATTTGGCCCTGTCAGGAAAATCAATGAGACACACATGAATATTCTCCTATGTACATAGCCATTTTCAAAGTTAGACAATCATCAATATTTATTGTAAGCAGTTATGGAGAAAATGGATGAATATTTAACACATGAGAGCATTTAGGTATTATTAAATGTACTTGGCCAAGCAAATTTTAATGCTATATTTTGGCTTTAACTCACAACAGAAAATCTATATTTTTAATTAAATACATGGGCATATTTGAGAGGCTGTCACTGGAAAGGTCTCTTCTGAAATCTGAAGTCAGAGACCAGCTTTCAAAGGGCAAAAGCTCTGCTTTGCCCTTATGCCTACCCAGAAATTCCAGGCAACTGGAAGACACTGCTTCTAAAGATTTCCTGGTTTTATTGATTGACAGCCTAATATCAGAAGCAGGAACTTCCCAATCTAAGGTCACACATGCTTCAGTGGGCTCTGGATCCCCCCATATTAAGACTCTTGGCAAACTTACGTGGGAAGAGACATTGGCCACTGTGTAGTTTGAAGGAATAGACTCTTATCCCTAAAGCATCACAGAGACCACAGTATGGAAGGCTAAGGGAAGAACACTGCACGAGGAGTGAAAACAAGTGTGTTCCAGTTTGGTTTCAGCCACTTACCAGCTGTGTACATGGGACATGACATGGGACATGACTTTGCCTCTAGGGGCCAACTCTGAGGCCTTACAGTTTTCCTCATCTGTAAAATAAACTAGATCTTAAAAGTCTTTCCAGAGCTCATTTTCAGTATATTTGCAGATATATTGAATCTGACAGTATAAAGCATCCACATTTGCTTGTATCTTCTCTCAAAATTCTCAGTGAAGAACCCAAGACACTGGGCTCTTTTTGTTTTTTTTGACAGAATCCAAAGTGGCTGTAGCTCCCAAATTTCACCCAACTGGGCCCAGAGATTTTGGCTTCTCCCAGTCCTTCTGAGCTCCAGTAAACCACCACGCCATGGAACACTGGTTGTAAGAAATTTTCTATGAAGGACCAGACAACTAGACAACTCTGCCCATGAAAGTGACCACAGAAAACATCTAAACAAATGGGTATATCTCTCTTCCAATAAAATTTTATGGACACAAATTTGAATTTCATGAAATTCTCATGTGTCACAAAATAGTATTCTTTTTTTAGATTTTCCCCAGCCATTAAAAATGTAAAAGCCATTCTTCATTCAAGGGCATACAAAACCAGGCTGGCTGCCCACTGCCCATGGTATAGCTGAGAGGACTGGTTGTCCTAGGCCTGCACTTCCCTTTGGGGAGGGCCCACCTGTATGTGAGGGAAGTGACATGAGACATGTTCTTCAGGGACACCCTTTATCACAGAAGTCACAAAGAAAGTGATACTACACGGCTATGGCATCCAGGGATGACCTAACTGGGTCTCAGAGACTTTAGTTCCCACCAGTGCTTCTGGGCTTAGGGCCAGTGGGCCTTCAGGAACTAGCTGCTCTTGTCTGAATTCTGTTTCATCAGAGAAAGGGATGAAACATAGCCTGGAGCCATCATCTAGAGTGCCAGGAAGCTGTGGGGCTGGAAGATGGAGAGCAAAATGGGGCAAAGAGGAGGAAAGAGAAGGTACAAAACCCACAACCATATCTAGAACTCAAGATACATCATCTATGAAGTGGAAAGGGCCCCACCTCCACCCTCTCATTGATTCCTGGGTCCAGTCAACAGCATAGAGGAAATGAGCTCTCCTAGGGAGTGGGTCATGTTCTGAGTCTCATGTCCCACAGCTTGGGAGTACCTGTAGGGTACTCCCCATGTCTCCCACCAGAAGCAATAGAGCCAGGATGAGTCAAAACTACCATTCTACATCAACCACTAAATCAATAATCTAGTAATCATGTTCTCTAGAGAAACAGAAACAAGAGATAGAAAGATAGATAGATGATAGATAGATAGAGATGAAATAAGGAATTGGCTCGGGAAATAATGGAGCCTGAGAAGGAAAGCTGATGGTGTAAGTTCCAGTTCAAGGGCAAAAGAAGACCAGTGTTCCAGCTCAAGTGGTCAGGCAGGCAGAGCTCCCTCCTACTGAGCCATTTTGCTCTGTTCAGGTCTTCAGAGGATTGGATGAGGCCCATCCACACTCAGAGGCAATCTGTTTCGCTCGGTCTACTGATTCAAATGTGAATCTCATCCACAAACACCCTCAAAGGCACACTTAGAATGTTTGACCAAATGTCTGGGC
Source organism: Mustela nigripes (assembly GCF_022355385.1). Lineage (NCBI taxonomy): Eukaryota > Metazoa > Chordata > Mammalia > Carnivora > Mustelidae > Mustela > Mustela nigripes. The sequence continues at coordinate 50,994,353 of NC_081560.1, forward strand.
ACTCCATGGCCCTGTCAAGTTGAAACATAAAATTAATCATCACACCCTCCTGAAAGCAGTGGGCTCCCCCCACTGTGGATATGTTTATCTCCAGCCATGCCTAATATAAACTTGATCAAGATGAGCTGAGTGGCAACCATACCACATTATCCTAGGGCAGTCACTCTTTCTCTCTCCTAAATGATAATTACATAATCTGTTCCTCTCTCCTCAACCCCCAGCACTTTCTCCCCACTCGTCTCTCTCAGCTAATGTCATTGCTTCCTATTTCACTGAGAAAGTAGAAGCACTATGAGAATTGGCAAAAGTTGTCAGTACAGTATCTACCCACCTGCCAGCATTGGCCCTATGCATCTGTCTGCATTCCTATTCCTGCAGAGGACTGCCCCCCCCCCAACAGTCCTATCCATGGTCATCCCTCCCTTTTGGCCTGTTCCTAAACCCTCTCACCTACTGAAGCCCACCCCTCTAGCAATTCTTCCTTCTTTTGCTTGCATCATGAATTTTCCCCACTCTTCTGGATTATTTCCACCAGCATACAAACACGTTTTATTTCTCCCATCTTAAACACATACAGACATGCATACATATTCTCTCTCAACCCACTTTTATGTCCAGCTACTGTTCAATTTCTTTGCTTCTTTTTTTATAGGAAGGAGTTGTCTCCAAGTTCTTGGCCCTTGATGTACAGAATTTATCCAGTTAGGTAGATAGCTGGGCTCTTATCATCACCACCCACATTACTAACTCCAGGGTAAATTCTCAGTTACCTTTCATCCACCAGCAGTAGCTGACACAACCTATTTCTCTATCTGCCTTAAAATCTTTTCTTCCTTTACCTTCTGGGATCACACATACTTCTCAATTCCCACCTACTGCACAGAGAGCTCCTCCTTAGTTTCCTTTGTTGGTTCTCCCTTATTTCTCCTTAGTCTTGGCCTCCTCCCTAGAACCCTTATTATCTCTGTTCACACTCACTTTCTAGATATCTAGATCTCAATCATATCATGGTTTAAATACCATGAATGTGCTAACAATCTGCAAAATAAATCTCTGGTCTGGACATCTCTGTTGAACCTCTGACTTTAATGCTGAGCTGCCTACTTGAATCTATCCTTAGATGTTCAGTGGATATCTCATATCTAATGGGGTTCAAACCAAACTCCTGATTCTCCTCCCTTCCAACCTTCTATGTATTAGTTCCCTGGGGTTATTCTAACAAAGTACCTCAAACTGGGTGGCTAACCAGAAACTCATTGTCTCACAGCTCTAGAGGCTAAGCGTCTGAAATCAAGGTGTCAGTAGGAATGGGTCCTTCTGAGGCTGTGAGGGATGCATGCCTCTCTCCTAGCTTCTGGTGGTTGCCCGAAATTTGGGGAGTTTCTTGGCTTGTAAATCCCTGCCTTCATCTTTACCTGATGTTCTCCCTGGTGTGTATGTCTTAAAAAAATGTCTTAAAAAATTTGTTTTAAATGTCTTAAAAAAATTTTTTTTAAAGATTTTATTTATTTATTTGAGAGAGAATGAGAGAGAGCATGAGAGGAGAGAGGTCAGCAGGAGAAGCAGACTCCCTGCCAAGCAGGGAGCCCAATGTGGGACTCGATCACAGGACTACCGAAGGCAGTCACTTAACCAACTGAGCCACCCAGGTACCCCCCTTTTTTTTTAAGGTTTTATTTATTTATTTGACAGAGAGAGATCACAAGTAGGCAGAGAGGCAGGCAGAGAGAGAGAGAGGAGGAAACAGGCTCCCCGCCGAGCAGAGAGCCCGATGAGGGACTCGATCCCAGGACCCTGAGATCATGACCTGAGCTGAAGGCAGCGGCTTAACCCACTGAGCCACCCAGGCGCCCCAGGTACCCCCTTTTTAAAAAAATTTAATTTATTTATTTGACACACAGAGACAGTGAGAGAGCGAACTCAAGAAGAGGGAGTGGAAGAGGGAGAAGCAGGCTCCCCATTGAGCAGGCAGCCCAATGTGGGGCTCAATCCCAAGACCCTGGGATCATGACCTGAGCCAAAGGCAGACACTTAATGACTGAGCCACCCAGACACTCCCAAAGTTCCTTTTTTTTAAAGACACAAGTCACACTGAATTAGGAGCCATTCTTCTCCAGTACGATCTCATCTTTTTTATTATTATTATTATGTTAGTCACCGTACAATACACAATTAGTTTTTGATATAGTGTTCCATGATTCATTGTTTGCATGGAACATTGCCATACGTGCCCTCTTTAATACCCATCACTGGGCTAACCCATTCCCTCACACCCCTCCCCTCTAAAACTCTCAGTTCGTTTCTCAGAGTCCATAGTAGAGACTATGGTTCGTCTTCCCCTCCAATTTCCCCCCCACCCCCTTTATTTTTCCCCTTCCTTCTCTTAATGCCCTCCATGCTATCAGGATGACCTCATCTTAACTAATTACATCTCCAACAGCCCTTTTCCCCAACAAGGTAAGGTTCTGAGGTATGAGGAGTTAGGACTCCAATGCAGGAATTTGGAGAATGCCACAATTCAACCCACAGCACTCCCTAGCCACACTCTTTGATGGAAACTCCATTCTTTGTTACTTAGATCAAAAACACTGGAGTTATCCTTGAATCCTCTCTCTCTCTCTCTCTTTTTTTTTTTTTAAGATTTTGTTTATTTATTTGAGAGAGATAGTGAGAGAGCATGAGAGGGGAGGTCAGAGGGAGAAGCCGACTGCCCATGGAGCTGGGAGTCCGATGTGGAACTCGATCCCAGGACTCCAGGATCTTAATCTTCTCACCAAATATATCAACAGGTTCAACTGGCTCTGCCAGATCCAGAATCTGACCATTTCTCACCAACTTCACCACTGCCACCTGATTCAGGAACCCCTTGTCTCTCTTCATCATCACAGCAGGAGTTCTACTCTTGCCTCCTACACTCTAGTTAGTAGCCCTAATAGAGTGACAAGAATGATCCATTTCCAATGTCATTCAGATCATATCATTCTTCTACTTAAGATACTCCAAATGAGGTGACATCTACTTAAAGTAATGGCCTAAGTCTTCATGTAGGCCCTGTTCTGTCTGGCCCCTTTTTGTTCCTTGAATGTATCAGGAATTCTCAATTCCTGCAATATTTTTCCCCAGGCTTACTTCCTCATCTCCAACTTTTGGCCAGAATGTCCCCTTTCAGGAAGGCTTTCCCCAAACACCCTAATTAAAACCCACAGCCCTCCCCTATTTTGGAGCTTATGGCAAAAGAAATGAAGCAGGTGACATGTGTGCCCAAGATATCCTGATTTCTGGTATAATTAACCTCCTATATGCAAATTGTTTTAAGTAATTTGTTCTCAAACTTACCTGATGTGTGCACAAACAAGCAGACATAAGCAGGTGCTCAGATCAGGTAAATTTTTTTCATGTCAAACTGTTTCTTCCTTCTAGAGTGAGCCAGCTCAGAACTGCCAGAATGTACAAGCCATGAACTGGCAGTAACCCATGCTGCACGAGATCATAAATCTTGCTCAAGGACAGACAGCGTAGCTAGCTCTGCAGCTCATACAACATTCATGGAATCTGGGCCATTGTCAGCCTGGAGGGTCTTGCAGCCAGAGGACTTGAGACTGTCTCAAAAGCAATGAAATTAATGTTTTTATACTCTGATCTCATAAAACACCCAAATCTTCAGTATGAATTTAACAGAGAATTCTGAAATGCTTCTTGCAGTGTGCATTTCATACAGCCTTTGGCCTTGTTAGGTTCCTCAAAACTCTAAATGTTCTGCCAACCAAGGTTGGAAGAGGGAATTCACTTCTCCACCCTGCAGAACTTCTTTCTCAGCCTCATTATCAGAGATGGCAAAATATCTCCCGGCTGCAACGGCTGTTCTCCAATGGCTTGCTGTGCTTCCTAGTGCATACTCTTGCTTCTTTGGGTTTTCTCCTATTCTCAAGTCTGTTGCACACCCTGATACTTCCTTCTTTCTCTCTTCCTCCCATAAGCCCTCCCCCACACCCCATCCTGTTGCCCTGCAGGGTTTGTGAATGGGAGAGGTTAGTTTTCACCTACTTGCATTTTGGGGTTTATGGGGTGACTCCTTACTGTTTTTGTTATAAATGCATCATCCCCCAGGTAATCATCTTCTATCCCAAACTTCCCTCTTTCACATCTTATGGTAGGGTTTATTATCTGAAGGATAATTCAAACTCACAGAGGGCAAGAAACTTGCCCAGGGCCTCATGGTTTGTAAACACCAGGTATGGGGTTTATGCAGTATGTTTAACTCTCAGCTTTCTCTCTCTACATTGTGCAAAACTGCATCTCTTATTTATTTAAGATGCTTATTATGAACATTGGCATTGGACAGGTTGCTTACTCTCTCTGGGAAAACTATTCTTCTTCTAATTTATTCCCTTAATCCTTAACTTTATTTGATGTCTTCTATTTTCTCCAAATCCATTTGCTTTGTGAAGGAACATATTCATTTTGGTGATTTTGTCAGTCACTTTTGTAAAACATTTCTAACTATTCTCCCACTTCTCAAAACTTCTTTCCTTTAACCTCATAGATCTTATTACTGCCTTTGAGACACAAGCATAGGGACTTGAATATGACTTGTCTTAGATTCCAACCTTTAGGGGGAAAAAAAGCAAAAGAAAAAGAAAAAAAGAAGAATCAGCAGCGTTGACCAGCATCTCCCTCCCTCCTTTGGTTCTGTCACTACATTTCTACTTGCCTATTTGATTTCACACCATCTGCTCCATTAAGAGGAGGTTCTCAGTAGAGTTGTCACAAGCATTACAAAGCGTTAGCAACAGCTGGTTAAGCATATTTATGCTACAGTAGAAACATGAGGGTTGGATACAATAGCACAATATGAGGTTTTTTTTTTTTTTTTTTTTTTTTTTTTTTTTTGGCAAGGAAGAGTAATAGACAACAGATGTGGTACATGATGTTTTAGTGCTAGAGACTAGCATGACCTGGGCGTATCTCAAAGGCAGTACAAAACCCAGATCCAGTCATGTGGAAATAAAAATCAGAGCCTGGACAATAGCAACTCTAGAAAATCTGGCAGAATGATAAACTCTAGGGATTGGGCAAGTTGATTAGATATGAGAGACTCAGAAAGACACTCAACTTCTGTGTGCCTACTTCCTTATCTGCAATATCAATATAATAGCAGATACCTCGTAAGGTTGTAATAAAGATTAAGCGAGATAATAAATGCAAAGCACTTAGTTCAGCATCTAGCATATAGTAATAATAGCTCAATGAATATTAGGCATGATCATTATTATCCTTTTTCTCATATCCGTATGTTATATGAGAGTGAATATTTCCATTGAAGTTTGTGGTAATTTGAGAGGAAGGTATGAAAAGATGAAGAAGAAAAATGGGTTTTATTAATTTATCCATTCACTTAAGAAGTATTTATCAAGTGTTTCACATGTGTTAGACACAGTCCTCGCATTGAAGATACAGCAGTAAGAAAGACAGAGAATGTCCTTGTCCTCACGGATACTTTGTTCTATTGAAAGAAGACAAAAAATAAGCCAAGAGAAAAATTAATAAAATACACAAACAAAAATGTCAGAATATGATATGCATTCTACAAATACATAAAACAGATTGCTCTGACAATGACTAGTTGTATACTTTAATTTGGACGGTCTTGAATAATAAGCAAGAGATCATAATGTGAAGATCGGAAGGTAGAGCATCCTAGACAGAAGAAACAACAAAGTGCAAAGGCCCTAAGGTAAGAAGAAGCTGGTGTGTCTGAGGAGTGGAAAGGAGCCCAGTATAGAGTATAAAGGAGTAAAGAGGTGAGTGGTACCTAATGAAGCCAGAGAAATAGGTAGGACCATGTTAAGTAGGGCTTTATAAACCAGACCAAAAAGAAGCTTGAATTTTATTCTAATAGAGATGAGGCAACCAGAGTAGTTGGTACTGGATTAGTTTTATTATAGTAAACAACTGTATTAATGGTACTAGATTAGTCTTACCACAGTAAACAACCATTTAAATATGAAACAGTGATTTTCAGATATTGAATAAGAGGCAGAGTAAAACTTCAAACCCTGAGAGAAGAGAAACTCATGAAGCGAGTCTCCTGATCACCTTGGCTTCCTGTGTGGGTACACTTTCTGGAATACAATGTAGAGATTTAGAGCATGAACAGAGCATCGCAATCTCATTGAGCTGAGTTGGCAGAGATCAGAGGGTAGGGATACTAGGGCAGCTAGACATTTACAAGGCTGAGTTCCAGAAAGACAGGAACTATGCAAAGAAGGAATTCAAGAAATTTGCACTGGAGTCCTCTTAAGTCTTTGGCCAAATATTCAGACACACATGCAAAGAGTAAGACCTTACAAGGTCTGGCTGAAAACAGACATTGCGGAACTACGAGCTCAACAGAAATGTTAACGGGCAAACAGTACCCTAAAGGACAGACTGGAGACTGTATAAAGAAAAAAAAAAAAAAAACAAAAAAAACCAGAAACTAGAAACTAGTTAAACTGAAGCTTAGAGAGAAAAAAGCCTTGGGGGAAAAAAAAAAAAGGAAGAGAGCCTTAGTGATGTGTGGGATATTATCAAGCAGGCTAACTTGCATAATTGGAGCCCCAGTGGGAAAAGAGAAATATTTGAAGAAGTAACACTCTAAGAATTTCCCAATTTGATAAAAAATATTAACCCACAGATCCAAGCAGCTCCAAAATCAACAAGCAGTATAAACATGAAGAAAATCATACCCAAGCATATCACAGTCAAATAGCCAAAAAGCAAAAATAAAGAGAAAATATTAAAAGCAGTCAAAAGAAAACAAAAACAAGTACACACTACATGTACGGTAACAATGATAAGAACTAGCACTGTCTTCTCATAAAGAAACAAGGCAATGGAACATCTTTAAAATGCTAAAAGAAAAAAAGTCACCTAGAGTGGCTGTACCAGCTTGCATTCCCAACAACAGTGTAGGAGGGTTCTCCTTTCTCCACATCCTCTCCAGTACTTATTATTTCCTGTCTTGTTAATTTTTGCCATTTTTACCACCATAAGGTGGTATCTCATTGTGGTTTTGATTTGTATTTCCCTGATGGCTAGTGATGTTGAACATTTTTTCATGTGTCTGTTAGCCATTTGTATGTCTTCTTTGGAGAAGTATCTGTTCATGTCTTCTGCCCATTTATTTTATTTATTTATTTTTTTAAAAAGATTTTATTTATTTGACAGAGAGAGATCACAAGTAGACAGAGAGGCAGGCAGAGAGAGAGAGAGTGAAGCAGGCTCCCCGCTGAGCAGAGAGCCCAATGCGGGCCTCGATCCCAGGACCCTGAGATCATGACCTGAGCTGAAGGCAGCGGCATAACCCACTGAGCCACCCAGGCGCCCCTTCTGCCCATTTATTGACTGGATTAGTTGTTTTTGGGGTGTTGAGTTTGAGAAGTTCTTTATAGATCTTGCCTAACAGCCCTTTATCTGTACTGTTATTTGCAAATATTTTCTCCCATTCAGTGGGTTGCCTCTTAGTTTTGTTGACTGTTTACCTTGTTGTGCAGAAGTTTTTTTTTATCTTGATCAAGTCCCAAAAGTTTGTTTTTGCTTTTCTTTCCCTTGCTTTTACAGACATGTCTTGAAAATTCACTACAGCCAATGTTGAAGAGGTTACTCTGTTTTCCTCTGGGATTTTGATGGATTCCTGTCTGACATTTAGGTCTTTCATCCATTCTGTGTTTTTGTATATGGTGTAAGAGAATGGTTTGATTTAATTCTTCTACATGTGGCTGTTCAATTTTCCCTGCACCATTTATTGAAGAGACTATCTTCTTTCTATTGGATATTCTTTACTTATTTGTCAAAGATTAGTTGTCCGTAGAGTTGAGGGTCCATTTCTGGGGTCTCTATTCTGATCCATTGATCTATGTGTCTGTTTTTGTGCAAATACCATGCTATCTTGATGATCATAGCTTTGGAATATAGTTTGAAGTAAGGCACTGTGATGCCCCCAGTTTCAGTTTTCTTTTTCAACAATCCCCTGGCAACTCGGGGTCTTTTCTGGTTCCATACAAATTTTAGGATTGTTTGTTCCAGCTCCGTGAAAATTGTCAATGATATTTTGATAGGATTGCATTGAAAGTATAGATTGCTCTGGGCAGCATAGACATTTTCACAATATTTACTCTTCCAATCCATTAGCATGGAATGTTTTTCCATCTCTTTGTGTCTTCCTCAATTTCTTTCATAAGCGCTCTGTAGTTTCTAGAGTATAGATCCTTTACTTCTTTGGATAGGTTTACTCCTCGGTATCTTATGGTTTTTGGTGCTACTATAAATGGAATCAATTCCTTCATTTCACTTTCTTCAGTCACATTGTTAGTGTATAGAAATGCAACTGATTTCTGTGCATTAATTTTGTATCTTGCCATGTTGCTGAATTGCTGTATGAGTTCTAGTAACTTGGGGGTGGGGTGGAGTCTTTTGGGTTTTCCACATAAAGTATGATGTCATCTGTGAAGAAAGAGAGTTTTGACTTCTTTGTTAATTTGAATGTCTTTTCTTTCTTTCTGTTGTCTGATTGCCGAGGCAAGATATTAAAAAGAGAGCTACCCTATGACCCAGCAATTGCACTAGTAGGTATTTACCCTAAAGATACAGACATGGTGAAAAGAAGACAAACATGCACCCCAATGGTCATAGCAGCAATATCCATGACAACCAAAACTGTGGAAGGAGCCAAGATGCCCTTCAACAGATGAATGATAAAGAAGATGTGGTCCATATATACAAAGGACTATTACTCATCCATTAGAAAGGATGAATACCGACCATTTGCACTGACATAGATGGAACTGGAGGGGATTATGCTAAGAGAAATAAGTCAAGCAGAGGAAGGCAATTACCATGATTTCACTCATATGTGGAACATAAGGAATAGCACAGAGGACCACAGGGGAAGGGAGGGAAAACTGAACAGGAAGAAATCAGAGAGGTAGACAAACCATGAGATACTCTAGACTTCGGGAACCAAACTGAGGGTTACAGAAGGGAGGGGTTGGGGGGATGAGGTAATCAGGTGATGGGTACTAAGGAGGGTGTGTGTGGTGATGAGCATTGGGTGTTACATGCAACTAATGAATCACTGAACACAACTTCCAAAACTAATGTCCTATATGTAATATAGTAATAATATAGTAAATAGTAATATAATGTACTATATGCTGGCTAATTGAACATAATAATTAAAAAATTTTAAAAAACTAAACTGCTTTAAAAAAAAAAAAAGAGAAAAGTCACTTAGAGTTCTGTAGCCAACAAAAATATCCTCCCCGACCAAATGAAGGCAAAATGAAAATATTTCCTGATAAGCAAAAGGTGAGAGAATTTGTCATCAGCAGCATACTGTACCATAAGGAGTATTCGGAGACTTAGAAGTATTGTTGGTTTAGAGAGATAGGAGTAAGTTGGATAAATATGAGATAAGACAGGAGATGAGGGAAGGAGAAATAGAGGAAATATAAGAGAATCACAGTAATGCCTTCATCAAATTGCTAAGTCAAAATGCCCTTCAGGAAAATGAAGGAAGTAATATCAGACAGAAACTCATGTATAGGAATGAAGAGTTCTGTTTATTACAAATATGTGAATAAATATAAAAGACTTCACCCCTCGCTTAATTTCTTAAGAAACAATTGTTTAAAGCAAAATAATTTAAAAAATATATCATGGAGCTTATAACATATGTAGATGTAAAAATGTATGATAATAATTGTACCAGGGACAGAAGGGGGTAAGTGGAAGTCTAGTGTTGTAGACTTCCTATGTGTAAATAGTGTAATATTTTTCCAAGCTAGATTGTATTGAGTATAATACAGTATACCTATTATAATCTTTGAGAACTCAATAAAAACAAATGAAAAATAAAAAATGAAGTATAGCTAAAATGTCAATAGAAGGAATAAAGTAAAATAATAAAAAACAATAGACCCCCAAAATGGAACAAAACCAGAAAAATGAAAAAATGGAACAAACCCAGATAATACAGATAGAAAAAAGTACCAAGATGGTAATCTTTTTTTTTTTTTTAAAGATTTTATTTATTTATTTGACAGACAGAGATCACAAGTAGGCAGAGAGGCAGGCGGGGGGGGGGGAGCAGGCTCCCTGCTGAGCAGAGAGCCCGATTTGGGGCTCAATCCCAGGACTCTAGGATCATGACTCGAGCCAAAGGCAGAGGCTTTAACCCACTGAGCCACCCAGGTGCCCCCCAAGATGGTAATCTTAAACTCAACTGGATTAACAATTATGCTGAATATAAATGGGCTAATTACTCCAATAAAAAGGTAGATATTATCAGACTGAATAAATGACTGAGATTCAGCTACAGGCTGTTTACAACATATAGGATTTAAATATAAAGATACAGATAAATTTAAAATAAAGGAATGAAAAAATACACAATGTAAACTGTATATAAGAAGCAGAAATAGTACATTAATATCAGGCAAAGCAGACTTTGAGTCAAGGAGTATTATTAGAGATTAAGGGGATATTTCATAATAAGAATCAATCCATTAAGAAGATATAATAAATTCTAAATGTGTATGCAAAGAATAACAGAATTTCAAAATACATGAAGAAAAATTGAAAGAATTAAAGGGATAAATAAATCTATAGTAACAATTGGAAGACAACATTTTTCTTTCAGTAGTTGGTAGAATAGATAATGGGAATCCACTGGCAGATTTGGGTTAGGGCAAACATGATCTTATTTGATACTTAAAGACCTTTCTGGTTGCAAAGTGAAGAATGAATTATAGAGCATACAGGAAAAAAAAAAAAAAGAGACTGTTACTATAGACCAAGTGAGAGTGATAGTGACCTGAGATAAGGTTGTAGTGATAGCACCAAAGAAAATGGACAGATCTGAATGTACCCTGTTGAGACAGCTACAACCAGCCAAGTACAAGAGCCTTCTGGGCATAAAGTTACTTAATCTTTGGCTCCAATTCTCATGCAGTGAAATTGGAACAAAGAACAAACAGTAATTATTCTGCAAACCCAAGTCTAATATGGTCCTGCCCACCTCTGGCTAATAAATAAAAGCAATCAAGTTCAAGGCAGATCGGGAGTAGATAATTTTGCTGATGTTAACACTGCCAAACCAGCATTGGAAAGATTTTTTGAGTACAAACAGAGTCAAGATTATATTTTTAAGCTTGGTGCTTTCAACAACACTGGAATTCCTAATTTTATGGCCTGCAATTGTCTTAGACATTCTTGGCAGGACATTTCAGTAGGTACCTTGCTTATAATTATTTGTGCTGGGTCCACCTGCCCATCTTTATTCTTCATCAAACTTTCAGGTTGGCAAGCAAGCTAGGAATGGACCTACCAGTGTGGACTACTAAAGACTTGAATATGTTGGGTAGAGGCCTTTCCTAGCTCTAGTGATCAGCGGGTCCTCAGAAAGGATATCACAGGGCATAACACCCAATCCTGTTCACAAAGAAAAAATGTAGCCCTCTCAGACTGGGACCTGCATACAACCCCACTGCAATTTATTGGTATTTACTGAACATTTTTGTGGGAGTGGGGTCTTTGCGTGTACTAGGCTATAATGACCGAATGGTGAAAAGCCAGAAGTTTCCCTGCTCTCATGAAACCTACTACTGAATGAGAGGGAAGAGCCATTAAGCAGATAATCAAGAAAATAAGTGACAACAATTATACCATAAGTGATGAGGGAGAGACAGTTAGGGCAAGTGACCCAGAGGAAATGAACCTTAATAAAAAAGGAACTGGATGAGGATGGGAGAACAAGCATTCCAGGCAGAGAAAAATGCAAAGATCCAGGGAAAGGAAGAACAGGGTACTCAAATGGTTGCAAGTAAGCCATGAGGCTAGACTAGAGAAACAGAGACACAGAGAGAGAGGTTAAGAAGCTTCAGGACTGGGTAGGAGCCAGATCATGAAGGGATTTTATTTCCTATGAACAGTGCAACAGTGGGAATCTAATATAAAGCTTTTAGCTTTAGTATGGTATATTAATACACTTTGATACAGTGTAATTAATATACTTTAATACTGTGTGTTTAATACATTGTAAGAGAAGTTTTCAAAGATGGAGATCTGGGAGCTTAATTTATCATTGAGGCCAAAGTTCGAAATACATTCATTCTGGGCTTTAAGATTCATAGAAAATCACCACAGAGTACCAGAGTACCAGTATCTTGTGGAGGCAGAAGGCCAGTGGTGGACTGTGATGGAAGCATCAAGCTAGCAACAGTTTAGAGGAGCCTCAGACGCCATATCTCGGGAGCTGAAGGAGCCACCTGGAAAACCAGACTGTACTGCCCATTAACACAACATCCTCTATCTTTGATCCAATTATTGAACTAGAAAGGGGAGTGTTTAAGACAAATGGAGTTTTTAACATTAATCACCACCTAATGATGGCAAAGCCTGGGAGATGTCAGGTTCCATTTGATAGATTTAACCTGAAAGTGATATGTACACTGACAGTTGAGGAAATTAACGGTTTGACTTTATGGAGGACTGACAGGATAAACGGACTCTGACAGGCTAAATTAAGAGGAGGATGTTACAGAATGTAAAATACCAACTTCATATTTTGAATGTAATGCTTTGGAGGTTTTTGGTACTGGTTTCTAAGTCTGCACATATGTTTAAACAAATGAAAATTCAGGAGAGGACACTGCCTTGAAGAGATTACATTATAGCAGAGCAATGAATAAATAATTTACAAGTGACATCTTCTAGCCATGCACTTTTTAAAAATTGCACAGATTTATAAATAGTCAAATAAAGTAAAGCAAAATGAACCAATTTCAGGCTTATATTTTCAATTTCAGTGTACATGTAAATTTCTTGAGGCAGAAATCTGTCTTACATATTTTTGCATTCCCAGTGCTTAGCACATTGAAGAGCATACAGCTGGCACTCAATAAATGCTAATTGCAAAAATGTGCAACACATCAATCAATATCAGTATCGATATCAGGTAATTAGCAAGCATTTACCATTTTTAAATTCACAGAATACTGGGTAATAAATTATTTTTATGTACAAAAACGAGTTGCAGGATTCCATGGAAAACACACTTCACTAAACTACTAACCTCCAGAATAATGTGGATAAAAGGTTTTAATCAGAACAATACAGTATTTTTCAGAGCCAACAATATGGAACTAATTTAATTATTAGTTTTTCTGTATGAAGAAGATATGCTGTTTCCATTTCCCCTCTATTGTGTCCAGTCTTATTTTCAGTGTGATCAATTCCTTTGCTAAGAGAGAAACTCTTATAGCAAAGATATGATTCATCAGATTTTACTCTTTATAGTTTTTGCACGTGTTTCTGTTTGAGGCCACTATTTGTACTGAATCCAATTCATCCAGCTTATACTTTACAGATCTGAACTTTGACAAGGATATGATTTTCATCATTTTGTAGTCATAATAAATTTCACCATGTGCAGTTTTAACTACTGTCAGTTTTATTTTGTGTCAATTCTTTCTTCTAATAATATCCATTATGAATTGGATAAAAAGCCATCAAAAATTGCAAACAATACTGTAAAATGCAGAGATGTAGAGAGGTCAGAGCCATGGTTAGATGGAAGTGGTCTGAATGAGTATGAGATGAGACAGGAGATGGGAAAGTGAGAGGAAGAGAACAAGGAAATAATACCTTCATCAGATTATTAAGTCACACATGTCTACCGTCATTAAAGGAAACACTTATTATTTGAGATCCTATACTTGTACATTTCAATGAAGATAAAACTTACCCCATATTTTCACTAAGAAAAAAAAGTCACATTAATCTGTTAGGAAATATCATCAATGTTGAATCGCAAACTTCTTTCAATATTTTATAATAGTTCCTTATCTTGAATGGGGTCCCTCTTCTTTTTCTTTGTATTAAGATTTTAAGGAATCTCTAAACCCAACATAGGGTTCATACTCACAACCCCAGGATCAAGAGTTGAATGCTCCACCAACTGAGCCAGTCAGCCAGTGCTTGAACAGGGTCCCTCTTCTGAAACTCATCTTCCAAACATAATACTTAAAGCACATTTCAGAAGTGAGGACCTGGCCTTGGCATGCAGGGGCTGTTTAGCTAAGGCTGGAAACAGAGCCTGAAAGACCTCATGCACTACTTTCATTCTTATCCATTAAAACACCCATCTTGGGGGCAATTGCTACGAGGCATTACCTTTTCCTCATATTTTTGACCACAGGCTTCTTTGTGAAATGTCTATACAGTCATTTGCCCACTTTTATGATAAGTGGTCATCTTTATTAATTTGTAGGTGCTCTTTATATTTTTAGATATTAATCTTTTGTTTATCATAAGTGTTATAAATACCATTTATAATGGTATTTGTTGATGAATAGAATTTTGTAGTTTTAATATACTGAAATGCAGCCATTTTCATTTAAAGATTCTTTAAAAATTACTTTTCTACTCTAAAGCCATGAAACTCTATAGTATATACTAAAAGTTTTATTGTTTTGTCTTTCATATTTAGGATTTTAATCTACTTAGAATCAATTTCGCATATAAGTTATTTGGAAAAGGTCCAATTTCTTTCATTACTTAATTTTCCTACACCCATTTCTTGAGAAGACAGTCTTTTCTTTGCTGATTATAACTGATTTGTAGTATTGCCTCTGTCATATGTCACGTCCATGTATATATATCACTTTTGTGCTCTTCATTCTTCTTATGTCTCAGGCCTATCTTCTATCCCTATGTATCCACCTAGAGTAAATTCTTTAGAATTTCTGCTGGTGACAAACAATATCAGTATTTGTTTGTCTTAAATGTCTTTATTTTCTCCCGCATTCTTGGAAGATATTTTTGCTAGGCATGGAGTCCGAAGATGGCAATTATTTTATTTCAGTACATTATTGCTATATATTTTGGCTTCCATTGTTGCCATTGAAAAGAAAGCTGTCAATCTAATCATGGCTCCTTTGTAGGGCAACCTGTTTTTCTCCTTCTCTGGCTGCTTTTAAGATCTCCTCTTTGTTAACACAAAACAAAACAAAACGAGATCTTCTCTTGGTCTCTCATGTTCTGTGGTTTCACTGTATGTCTAGGTGTAGTTTTTGTTTTGTTGTTAGTTATCTGTTCAGAATTCATAGAGTTTCTTCAACAAAGTATATTTTATCAGAAAGAAGTAAAGTTATTTTGTCCCCTCTTCCCCCCTCTTTTTTTTTTTAATTTTTATTTTTTATAAACATATATTTTTATCCCCAGGGGTACAGGTCTGTGAATCACCAGGTTTACACACTTCACAGCACTCCCCCCTCTTTTTTTAGACTGGGAAGGTCTTGAGTACATGTACTCAAGGGAAAGAAAAGCTGAAGATACAGAAAAGAGGCTAAATGTTGATGGAGTGAGGTCTCCAAGGAAGAGACAAAGCATGGGCACATGGCACAGGTAGAAAACAGTGCCTCAGTCAGAGGAGGAGGAAGGGTTATGGATACTGCTAAGGAGTGAGCAGAAAGTTAATTGTATTTTGCTTGATGGGTTCTACTTTGTCCGTGAAGATGGATCATTCAGCATTTACTAATTGTGTTAGGTGCCAAGAACATAAGTGGTGAGCAAAACACACATACTTTTTTGCCTTCATGGAGCTTACATACGAAAGGGAGAAACAGACAGTATATAAGTAACAACTAAAAAAACAAAATAAATACCACTTAATGAAAGTGTTATGAAAGAAATTTACAGTACCTTGTAATAAAGAAGGGAGTGGTTAAGGTTGGCATCTCTGGGTGGTAACTTTCAAGCTGAAATCAAGAGAACGAAAATCCAAGCATCCGGAAAGAATTTTCTAGGGATAGTGAACAGCAGGTAAAAAGGCCTGCGGTGGGAAGGAGCTTTGCGTGTTTTAGGCTTTCAGAGGGTCAGAGTGGCTGTAACAAGGGAGAAGAGAGGGTGGGCAAGGCAAGATTAAAGAGATACTTTGGGATAAAAATCATCTGGGACTTTGTATTTTTGTACAAGTTAAATGAGTATTCACTAAATATCTTTTCTTTAAAACAGAAGTGACTTGATGAGACTGTCCTTCTCAAACTGGATCATCTCAAACTGCTTTCATTCCATCCCATTCCATTCCATTCTATTCCAGGTAAGACTAGTCATTAATCTAGTGTGCAGGCTTCTCTCTATGATATAATATCATATATGTACATAATTTGTATATGTTATATACACGTGCATTTATGTATATGTTTATAAGATATTTCGTCTATGTCTTCAAAATATGTTATCACTAAATTCATGTATACCCATTGTTTCATCTTGATTTTCTCATTCAACAAATACCTCATGTAAAGTTTCTTATGGCAGTTAATGTATCTATCTTTTTTCTTTTTAACATCTCTAATATATTAAACATTCCTTTAAGTTGTGATGACTGTTTCCTATTTTTGGTTGGGATAGATAATGCTGAAACCATCTTATATGTATATCCTTACATATTCATGCAGATATTTTTATAAGACATCTTAGAAGTGGAATTTCTTAATCAAATAGTATGTGTATGTTTTAAGATGTTTCCAGATTCTTTTTAGAAGTTCTTATTCATTAACATTTCTCCTGGCAATATATGAGAGTACACTTTCTCCTTATTCTTGCTGTGTTGCTTTTTCTCCTGTCTGATGAGTATGTACGTATATATGTGTATATCTATTTTTATATGTGTGTATATATGTATACACACACACTTACATATGTGTATATATATTTTTATATATGTATTTTAAAATTATAGATACATACATATATGTTTATGGGTGTGTGTATATAAAATTTGGTACTTTGTAATGAAGTGAGCATCTTTTCTGTTTGTTTGGGGTTTTTTTTAGAAATTTATTTATTTATTTTTTTAATAAACATATAATGTATTTTTATCCCCAGGGGTACAGGTCTGTGAATCGCCAGGTTTACACACTTCACAGCACTTACCATCGCACAAACCCTCTGGGGTTTTTTTTTTTTTTTTTTTTTTTTTTAAGTGAGCATCTTTGCATCCATCTACTTACTATTTGGACTTTCTCTTCTATGAGTTACTTGTTCCTTTGCCCATTTTACTGATATGTCACTTGTCCCCTTCTTGTCATTCTGAAAGGTAGCTTTACATAGTAGAGATATTAACTGTCTAATCTCTACACTATAAATATTTTTTCAGGTATCTTCATTTTTAATGACTGTATATCTTTCACTATAGAAAAATATTATTTTGTATGTCATTGAACATATTTGTTGTTTTTAACTTCCAGATTTAGTCTTGATTAAGACGTTCTCTTTCAATCCCTCAATTGTATATGAAGTACTATTTATTTTTTGGTAACACTATGATTGCATTTAAATCTTTAAACCGCCTATAATTTATTTTTGAATTAAGTTTCTTCCAGATTAATAATCAGATGTACCAATGCTAGCTATTAAATAACTCATCATTTTTCCCATTAGTGGGCACACTATCTTTGCCATATGTTAATTTTGCAAATATGCTGACATCTATTTCTGGAATCTTTATTATGTTCCACTGCTTTTTTTACATCATTATGTTCCACTGATGTTCTTGCATATTGATTTGATCACAGTGACTTTACATTCTAATGTATCTTGTTCTATTTTACCGCATGTCCTAATAACTAGTGAGGCAGATTCCCATCAATGTTCTTGTTATTCATACATCTCATAACTATTCTTGAGCATTTATCCTTCCATTCAAACACTGACATCTTTTCCTCAATTCCCCACTCCTGTCCCTAAAACCAAAACAAAATAAACAAACAAAAACAACCCACAAAAAATCACTGGAATTCTAACCAGAATATTAATTTTATAAATTAATTTTAAAAAGTGACATTTTTATACATTAATTTTCTTATTCAAGAACATAGTATATATTTCCCTTTATTCAAATCTTAGTTTGTATTCTTCAAGATTTTATATTTATATTCACGCTATTCTTGAGTCCTTTCTGTTGAATTTTTAAACCTTAAAATCTTTTTACTTTTATGAAATTATCTCCTAATTTCCATTTATAGTGCTTATTGCAATTTTAGAATATCTATCTTATTTCTGGCTTAGCAAATGATATTACTTACTTTACTAAATTTTCTCAAAGTTGCTTAGGAATGCATTTAGACCAAGCTGTGTCAGCCTGAGGAGGCGACAGAATGAGGGATGAGAAGTTTATTTGGGCCTGATTTCTGGAAAGGGCTCAACACACAGAATTCCATGTATCCGTGGCTATGTGCTACAGTGCCTGCACTCCCTGACCACAAGCACATCAAGGAGGGGCTGAAAGTACTGGCAGAATCCTTCCCATGCTGGAGCCCAAGAATGAGAGGAGTCCCTCACTCAGAGAGGCTTCCACTCCATGCCCCACCAGCCCACATCAGGGCCGTGTGCTGGCTGCACTGTCAACTCACATGGAAGAGAACAATCTTCCTTCTACCACTGCACAACTGCCATAACTCGGAGAACTGTAACAACTACTGATGAGCCCCCGTGCGCTGACAAACAAAACCGAAGTCATCTGGGGGTGCAGAAGCCCGGAGGTGAATACTGCATTGATCAGAGCAAAGAGAACCGTGTTCAACGAACCAAGCCGAAGAAGGATGAGAAAACAAAAGTAACAACGAAGAGCCCAAGAAGATTAGCATGCATTACATAGAAGAGCTTCTGAAGCGAAAAGATGATTTCCCAAATAAATAGTTGAGTAGATTAATTAAATAAAGAGAAATCAGTCTTGGGATGAAAATTAATGTCTGAAGACACATGGAAGTAATATTTCAAAGCACAGAGTAAAAAAAAATACCTCTGAGTAAAGGTAAGAGAGTTGGAAAATTGACCCAGAAAATCTAAGATATGGTTACAAAAGTAGAGAAATAAATAGAGAGGAAAAAAAAGTACAGCTAAGTTTCACTGCAATGTGATCAGTGGGGTCTTAAAGGTCAGTGGGAACAAGTCTGGGGGCTGTGGCTGGCTGGGACATCTCAGTTGATAGCAGCCACTCTTGGCATCATCCACTTAGTCAGTGCCCATTTTGTCCATCTGACCTGGGGACACTGGACCAGGAGAAAACTGGGCCTACTTCTTGAGGTGAGGTTGACTGCAGTCTCTCCACTTGACAATCTTGTCATTACCTCTGCCTCTCCCCTGCTGTCTGCCACATAGGGCACAGAATTTGGGGGCACTCCTGTTTGAGATGGGGACTCCTGGACAGATGGGGACAGTCATACCAAGCAGTGAGATGGGTGTGCATATCATGGTACATAATGGTATGGACCATGGCACAGTACATACTGTACTGTGATAAAGGAGGTTTGCCTTCTCTAAAGAAAACCCTGCAGACTGAAACCACTTACAGGGTTCCAAACAGGTTCAGAGAGAAATGCCCCTGGTATAGCACAGATTTGTAGAATTCCTGAGCTAGGAATAGAATAAAATTTGACAAGCAAAAGTAATAAACAAATGACAGAAGAAAAATGATCAGACTGTCATTTGCAACATAGGATCTTAGAAGATGGTGAAATAATATCAACATCATGTTGCGTAAAAAGGACTAAAACTCAAGGAACACATTCCTACACAAGACAGCATCCTCTTTCAGGGTAAAAGAAAAGGGGCAAAATTCAGAAGATGTATCCCCTAACTGCATTGATCTCCTCTCAAAAATATTCAAGAAACATCTTTAGCCCAAAACAAATGACCAAGAAGAACCTTTGAGATAGAGGATGATGAAAATTAGAGAAGACAGTGGTTAGTCACAGAAGTTGTCAACTGGATGAAATTTGACTTTAAAAAGAGTCTGACTTGGGTTTCACACGCTATGGTGGGCTAGAGATCCTGAAATCTTTATAAAACATTTGAAAATATTAGATAAAATATTCAAAACCACTTTCGAATGTAGTCTAAGCTACAACAAAGTACAGATTTTTCAATGGCTGGAATCAAGTGAGTTCACAAGTCCGAGTTAAGTGGAATGTGATGTCGTGGGTTTCTCTCTGGGGACATCTGCTCAACTCTGATGGCCTAGAATTTCCGCTTTATCGACTATGTGCAGTGGAGACAGGAGACCAAGCCCAGCCTGTGCACGGTGGGGAATGTAACCAGAGACCCCTCACGAAGCCCTAAACACGAAGATTTACAAGCACGAGAAAAGGTAAGCTTGAAAAATTCCACCACACAAAAGAAGAGAGAGAGAGAGAAATTTCTGTCTCATCCAGACTTGGATAAAGAAGAAATAAAAAGCTCCTTTGAGAATGTATGACTGTAAGCTGACTGGCATGCCGTTTTCAGGTCCAAATTTACACAACTGGTATGGTTAAAAAACTGCAAAGTAAGAAGTTCAAATGGATGTGTATCCCCAGGTGTCCAATGAAAACCAACAGAAATGCTTTCAAGAGAAATACACTCTCGACTCCCCCATATTAAGTTCTAGTGGAGGCAAAGTCAGTAAAAATACAAGGTAATGGGACTATAGGAGCCAAATAAGTAGAACCAATAAAAAATAAAATAAAATCAGACCTCAGAGAACGAAAATATTAAAATTGGCAGAAAATTAACATGGATAGCTCTCACAGGCATAACATAAAATGAACGAGCAAGTTACAGAGTGTCTACGGTTTGGTACTCTATATGAGGTTTTTTAAAGAGAAAATATACTATACAAAAACATGTTGGGGCACTTGGGTGGCTCAGTGGGTTAAAGCCTCTGCCTTCAGCTCAGGTCATAAGCCCAGGGTCCTGGAATTGAGCCTCACATCGGGCTCTCTGCTCATCAGGGAGCCTGCTTCCCTTCCTCTCTCTCTCTGTCTGCCTCTCTGCCTACTTGTGATCTCTGTCAAATAAATAAATAAAATCGTCAAAAAAATGTTAATATTTCTTTAATATAAGGAATGATTAAATAAATAAAAATTTTAAAATACTAACCACATAAACAAAAGCTATCAGACAATTAAGAAAACACCAGGTCTAACTAGTTTTGCAGATTAGTTTTACCAAAATGTATAGATCACATAATTTCCAATCTTACACAAATCCTTCCCAGTAAAACAGATTCTTACCAGACTCATTCTGAGAGTCTACTATTACTTTGATATTGAAAACCAGACAAGGACAAGGTGAGAAAAGAAAGTTACGGTCCTATCTCCCTTCTGAACATGGATGTAATAATCCTTAGTAAAATATTAGCAAACCAAACCCAGTGAGGTATGAAAAAATAATCCATCATGACTAGGGAGAGTTTATTCTAGAAATGCAAGGGTAATTTTACATTATAAAACCCATTAATGCTCTTCACCTTATTAACAGAATCAAGAAATACAATATGATTATGGCAACAGATGAGTTAGTAACTGTTAAACACAGCACTCCACTCATCACATCTGCTATGCTTTTGTTAAATTTAATAGGAGCAGAAAAAGCAGTCAATAAAATGTTTTAAAAATCATGATTAAAAAAAACTTTAAAAACGAGAACTGAAGGAAATTTCCATAACACTATATAGGGTATTTATCAATTTATTTTCCATTCGACATTATTTAGTATAACAAAAGATGCATTCACCCGACCATCCAGAAATTTCATGTTTAGGTATATACTTAGGTATAATTACCAGGAGTATGGACAAGGATGGTCAAAGTAGCACTGTTCTTAAAACAAAAAGTCAGAAACAATTCAATTGTGCATCCCGAGAACAAATGAATATTGGTAAGGTCATATGACCAACTATTATACAACAGTGAAAAATAAACATACTACATGCACTAACGCAGAGCGCTCTCACAGAGGTGACACTGAATGAAAAGAGCAGGAGTTTTGGGTTCAGCTGAATTGTGTCTGTCTTTTTTTTTTTTTAATTTAAGATTTTATTTATTCATTTGACAGAGAGAGAAAGAGAGTGCAGAAGGGGGAGCAGCAAGCAGAGGGAGAGGAAGAAGCAGGGTTGCCGAGCAGGAAGCCAGATTTAGGACTCGATCCCAGGACTCTGGAATAATGACCTGAGCCAAAGGCAGATACTTAACAAGTGAGCCACCCAGGTGCCCCTCCCCGCAAAATTTCTATGAAGTTCTAACTCCTAGTACCTTAGAATGTGACTGTATTTGGAGATAGGAATTTTAAAGAAGTAATTAAAGTAAAATGAGGTCATACAGGTGGATCCGAATCCAGCAGGACTGGGCATGTTTATAAGAAGAAATTAAGACACAGACAATACACAGATCAAGAGGTGAATGGGTGAGGACACAGCAAGATGGCAGCCGGAAAGAGCCTCAGAAGAAACAGATCTGCTGGCACCTCGATCTTGGACTTCAGTTCTACAAAATTCCAAGAAAATAAATTCCTGTTATTTAAGTCTTCCACCCTGTGGCATTTGTTAAGGCAGCCCTAGTAAAGTAATAATAGAAAGTTACCGAGTATGGACAGTTAGGTATTCTTTACAAAGTTAAAAAAGAAAAAAAAGGAAAGTAACCTCATTATTTAAGGATCCAGACACATACAGTGCGACTACAAAGAAGAGTAAAGGAATTATAGATGGATTGTGCCCACCCCTTCAGCTCCTCCTTGATGTGCTTGTGGTCAGGGAGTACAGGCACTCTCACATGAGCCACGAACACATGGAATTCTGTGTGTTGAGCCCCTTCCAGAAATCATGTCTTTCCAGCCTTTGTCTGGGGAAATGGACAAAGGGGAGAGGATGAGAGAGTGGGGACTTGTGCAATGGGGTGGAATATGGGGCAATTCATTGGGCTTAGGAGCCTCAGAAGAGGGCCATGTTCAGGGAAGGAATTTAATTTTAGTTTAGTTTTGAACATGATAAATTTAAGATACTTATAGTCATCTAGATGTCAAGGAACCATCTGAATATACAGGACTAGACTCAAAGGAGATTTCCAGACTTTGGATATAAATATGTTGGTTGTTGGAGTAGTTGATAAACAAGTACTAGTGAGGTCAGGGGAATAGAATATAGAGGAAGAAGAGAAGAGGAATTAGGATAGAGTCTTGAGCTTCTCTGATATTTAATGGCCACTGAAGAGGATGAGTCTGAAAAGAAGATAAGCAAGAAGTAACCCAAACAGTTAGAGGAAAACCAGGAGATTGAGCCATCTTGGAAATCAGGGGGGGGAAAGAACTTAAAAGAAAGTTAAGTAGCTAATAGTGTTGAAGGCTGCTAAGAGGTGAATTGGGGGTGAATAAGAATAAATGGAAAACTCTGGATGTGTGGGAAGTAGAGGGGAAGGTAGCAGGCAGCAGAGGACTGACAAAAGAGACTGGTTAGGAGATGGTTGTGACCTAGGTATTGATGATGGGGGTTTGGATGAGATGGTGATCGAATCAATAGGAAGGATAGATTTGCAAGAGACGTGTTCTGAGGTAGAACAGGGAATACTTGCCAATGGATTAGAAGCAAGAATGGTTTCCAGGTTTCAAGGTTAGTGCATCTGGGTGAATGGTGTTGCCATTTACAATAATGGGAAAAGACATGAGGAGGAATAGATTTGAGGGAAGAAATCAAGTTCTGTTCAGGCCATGCCAAGTTTGAGATTTTTATGGGATATTCAATGGCTATATGAGGTTCAGGTTTGGGGCACAGAAAAGAATCATGGTAAGAGACATAGGTTCTGGAATCTTGACCATCACAATAGCATTTAAAACCCTGGACTGGAATATATCAGGCTCAGAGAAAACAAACATGGCCACCTACCGAAAAATAGTGGAGTAGAGGCTCAAACAGCTTGTCAAGAAGGTAGGAGACTGATGAGAATCCCATGAGGGACTTCATGGCTTCAACAAAGCAATGATGTCCCTTCAGTTCTACCTGTACACAAAGCTGTCTGATTTTCTCCCACTGGGCTCAGCAGTTTGAGAATGGGAGTTAAGCTAGAGACTTTAGTCCTTTAGGCGCCAACATTTTCCTTGGCACTTAAATTTGTCTCCTTGGTTTCCCATACTCCAAATCGCAGGCTTGGATCCTGCAGAAAACTAACCGGGTGGGAAGAACCAGGTGAATATCGACCTGACCTGGAGCATTGCTGGAGGCTAATATCTTCCCTCGGGATTGCACAGGTGTGAGTCAAGTCTGAGCTCATGGTGCCCATTTGGATACTTATCACCTCAGTCGATTTCCCCAAACCTACCAGCCCTTCCTGTTTTTCTCCCAGTAGTCCCTTTTCCACATACGTTATGAGGGTCCTAACTCAAGAATTAATGATTCATGGTCAGGCCTGCCTAAGTTATGACTTTCATTCCCTCTCCCACAGACTGTGGCAAGAGTCTTCATAACTGGTTTTCTTACAGCTGGTTCCTTCCCATTCCAATTTGTCTTTTGGTTGACAGATTCATCTTTTTGAAACAAAGCTCTAATCTAGCCTCTCAGACCAAATACCTCTAATAGCTCCCTATTAATAGAATAGTGATTTTCAGACTCTGCACAGCAGTGCCTTAGGGGTTTGCAGAGAGTGGGTGCATGGGTTGGGATGTCTGCTCCCCCTTTGTCCTACCTGACTGGCTGTGTGTCTACACCTATTTTACATACCAGCCTCTGGTGTGTCATTACAAGCTTCATGGAATTGGACTTTGTTATTTCCTAGAGAATAGAGCAACCAGAAAGCAAGGCCCTTCAAAATCTGAGTTTAGTTACATTTCAGACCATCTTTTCTCCTGCTTTCTTTTCTGTATTTCCCTGCTCTGGTTTAAAAGAGCTCCATTCTTTTTTTTCCCGTTCCTTCCTTCCTTTTTTTCTTTCTCTTCTTTTTGCCTTCACTCTATTTTGTTGCATTGAAAATTAATTCTTTTGACTTGTAATATAAAAATAGGTTCTGGAATCAGACAGGCATGTGTTGAAATATTTGGATTTATCATGTACTAGCTGTGTGAAACTTGACAAGTTTTATCTCTGTGCTTCAGTTCTCTTTCTGATCTGTGAAAGGGGAGTAAAATTAGTGTTTCCCCAAAAGGACTGTTTAAGAGGTTAAATTAGACACTGTATATAAAGTGATTAGCACAGTGCCCAGTTTGTAGTAAATGAAAAATTACTGCTATCAATTTTATTATGTAAAATATTATCTTCATCATTTGGATTAAGTCCAAGTGTATCAATAAAATAAAAAGCAACCATAGTTTTGCTTAGCAGTCAATTCCAATGAAAGGCTGCTTTAGATTTGAATCTAAAGTTGGGTTATGTCATTGATGTCACCAGTTGAGTTCAATTTTTTTCTTCATGTCAAGAATCACTGAAAACATTGACTTATATAACGAGGTTAAAGTGTAAACTTAAAATGAGCTCTTCTTAATAACTTTATGCATTTGCTCATGTTATGTCCTCCACTTTCACTTCCCTTCCATCCTTCAAATGTCTAAATTCTACCTATCTTCTAAGCGTCAAATGGCCCCTTCCCCAACTGTTCCTTGATTTTCCTCTGTTGGAATCACCTCTCCTTCTTCTGGAATCAGAGGCTACTTGGTCTGCCTCACTCTTAGGGTGTTTAATTCCTACCTCCCAGTAGTATTTCTTCACAATGTGTAAGAATGCAGTCCTGGAACTTCAGATGCGAATAGATTCCCATCTCCTTCAAAAACAAACAGTTGTTAAGCACCTATTATGGGCCAAACACAATTCTAGGTGCTGGTAGAACAGGAGAAAACAAAGTAAAGCCCCTGTCTTTTTAGAACTCACATTCCAATAGAGGAAACTGGTAAATATGTAAAGTCAGATAGTAATTATTTTCATGGATAAAAGCAAAGGAGGACAGGAAGACCAAGAGAGCTGGGAGGAGGGAGCGCTCTAAGGCCATGAGGGAAGACCTCATGGAGAAGAATGTCTTGGGCATAGGGATCATCAACAAATGTGAAGGTCCTAAGATGAGAGCATGTTTGAGGAGCAGCAGAGGCTGGCTTGCCTGAGCAGGGTAAGGTTGACAAGAAATAAGGTCACAGAAAGAGAGATATCCCAGAGACCGATAAAATAATTCTGACTTTCACTCTTTTATTTATCCAATTAATTAATTGAGCACCCACATGCTTATATTAGCAGAAAGCCTATTATCTCACTTTTTAAGGCCTCTTTTCATTCCAAATTGTTCAACAACTGAGGACTTCTTTTGTTTGAAGAGTTAGCCCTGCTTACAAGTGCCAAGAGAAAGGTCACTTTGGTCACTGTTAGTTTTCCCACATGGGATCCTCATGGGACACCTGTCCCAGGCAGCCCGATGGATGCTTTCCCTCTACTGTGGCCATGCTGCTGTTGGTCTGTGTGCCCAGACCACAGTGAGGCCTTGAGTTGGAACTAAAGATCACAGTCTCATATGCCACAAACCCATCGTCAGCCATTGTTAGTAAAGCTTAGCCACCTTGCCAAGGAGCTGGCCTGGAGTAGCCACCTGCCATGACTACAGACCAGGCTGGCCCCTGACCTAGCACACACTAATCTGTAGATGCTGGCATAAATTCAGCAGACCTTGCATCTAGCAGAGTGGCCCTGTACATATTTATGAGTCAAACAAAACTATATCGGTTCAACACAAATGCACAACGTATGGATATTGAGGCTCATCTCGGTGTGATTTCTCTCAACACAGAGAAGGAGGGGGGCGTACTGTTTGGATTCCATTCACCAGGCATCACAGATTTATTTCTCCTGTGTAAGGGAGGCTTACTGAAAGGTAGACTCTGTCTGATTTACGTGTACATCAGGTAAACTCCACAGCACCCACTTCAGTAAATGAAACTTAGAAAACGTTTGTGGAATGAAACGATCAAATCAATCTTTCATTTCTTGTGAAGTGTTTTAAAAGGGATGACCAGTGAGAAAATAATACTCCCATTCCCCTCCCAGCAGCTGATAGTTGTGGACTAACGCCTCCAATGGTGTTTTCAGATTTTATTCACAGACTCTGCTGTACCAGATGATCTTGTGTTTTCGCTAGCTGGTCAAGAGACAGCCTTGCAAGTAGGCCAGAAGGCAAGGAAAGGAGGAAGGAGCCAAAAGGAGGCACCACATTGGTATTTTGTGAGCGTGGAAGAGAGGAGAGAGAGCGCAGAAGGCAGGAGAGCCTGCTCCCCAAAAATGGCTCCTTCCAAGAACCTGAACACAAACACAAGGGCAGGGGTGGGATTGGGACTAGGAAAGCCATCAACACCTTCTGGTTTAGTTGAGCCATTTCATATCTTGAATTCAATTGGCTGGCATGTTAAAGACTGCTGTTCCCTTTCTACCTTGCTCCAGAGAATCAGGCACACTGGTCTCTGAAGACCCAAAATGGGACAGATGATAGAGAAAACACTCCCACAGCTCCCTTGGGACTGCCATCATTCCTTCTGAGAGCCCTGAAGACCTGGATTTATCTACTGTGTGATTTTCTCTTTAAGCTGTCCCCTGGCACTCCATTAATTAGCAAGTCTCTTATTTAAGCCTACTCTCTCTTCCTCCTGCTTGTGATCCTGCAGTGGAGTCATAATGCTGAATTGGGTGCCTCCTAGCAGTTTCCATGACAACCAGCTATAATCACCCAGGTAAAAGTTTGCACCTTCACTATAGGCTCCTAGAGGAGAGAAGCAGGATAATGAGAGACAAGCTCTTATTCAAATACAACCTTCAACAATAGCTCCACAAATTACTCTGTGAAAGAAACTGATTTGCGTAGCTGCTTTTTGAGTTAGATCTGACACAGTTTCCTCCCTTACCCTCTCCCTGGCTCATGTTTCCATAAATCACTTAAGGGAGTATTTTCTCTTTATCTCTTCATATTAAATATCATTTTAGATGGCTGCTTCTGGTAAAGAAACCAGAATTATGATACGCTAATCTTTTTGGCATTATACTTAATTTGGAATTAATAATCTTTCATAATTTGTAATATCTTTTCACCATACATCCCCTCCTTCCTCCAAGTAAAGCATGCCCACCCAATACCAAACACATACAAAAGCCACTTAAAGAATGGTCCAGAGAGGCTATGGTGAAACCCCTGCTGCTTTGATCACATCAAAGGGCAGTGGTCAAACGAGTTACACTGAGGCCCATGCATGCAATTCTACTCTAACATACAAATTAGGGCTGGCCGGCCTGGGATCTGACAATGGCCTTGTCATCCCAAACTACTGCAAGGAAGTTTCCTTTGTGCCAGTTTCTGAAGTGCTACGAAAGTGGTAGAGCCCATGACATAGACTATAACTTAGGTGAGTGACTGTGCCCTCCACCCTGCACCCATTTCCTCACTCTCGGCAATTGTTCCAACTAAAGTAGGACTTTCCGGGAAGAGGACGCATGCCGGGAAAAACACATTAGCGCTGCTCAGTCACTCCATATCACACTCAGACTGCTGCCTCCTCTAGCTGAGTCATGGTGTGAGAAGCTGTCTTCGTACTGCTGTTTAGAATATAGTGTCAGGGGCATATTTCATGGACATCAACCCGTCTTTGGAAACCCCAGGTGGCAATGCACAGCATCCTAAACTCACTACTTTCTTTAACTTCTTCATTTTCAGTCCACTTCTCCGTCTTGACACTATTTCTAGATGGCTGTACATGAGTGACAAGGAGACAGCTGTAGGGAAAGGACAATGGCTATGTCACAGTACTAAATGTAACATCCATCCAGGCAGGAACATATCATACATGGTTACAATCACCTTTGGTGTCCACTGACACATTGGGAGTCGTTATTGGATGTTCAGGAACAGAGTTTCAGAATATAGAAAAAGTGGCTACTACTGTGTCTTGTTAGAAGTACTTGCTGATTCCTGAAGTAATGTGGTGCATCGCCTTTGTATCCTTTCGTCAGTGGCTGACCTCCCCATTAGGTACAATACACACAGTGCCAAGAGGGCATAATACTTTTAGGGAGCCATGAAAATGTTTTAATTTCTTTTCAAGTCAAAAGAAAAAATAAATATAATTCAACTGAGATTGTATCTTTCTTTAAACCCATGTAATCAAGAATATAATTTTGAATATTTTTTAATGAAATAAGGGGCCTACAAAGACAAAAGTACCTAGGGCCCGCAAAAGCCTTAATGCAGCCCCTGAGACTGTCACTGTTGTAAGAGCCTTTGAACAATAAATCATACACATGATGATGATAGCCTAAGACACTAAGGACATGGCATGAGATAGTTTATAGAACCAGCGGTCAGAGTGAAGTATAAAGCTATTTGTCCTTCTATCAGGGTGTGTGCGCGTGTATGTGTGTAGACATTCATGTGTGTGCACGTGATTTCCTGAAGGTCTTCTACAAATCCACGTTCCCATTATCACTTCCCTTAGTTAAGTAGCTTTCTTCTAAAATCTTTCTGAAAATTTAAGAATTGTCCCTTATTCCTTCAGACACTCAGGAAACTAAGTAGGTCCTTTCTCATCATGAAACAGCTCATGTTCCCAGCTCCTTGGAAAGGCTGGAACAACGATTTTGAAAGCTGGCTATTTTAGCTAAGAACGTTAATCATGCTGATTCTGCTGTCAACTGAGGTTATACCATCTGATCTTCCATTTCCCTTGTCATTATCATTTATGCTCTACCCCTTGACATGACACATAAGTCCTTTTTATTATATTACATATTAAATACACCAGAACACACTAAAAACTCTTCATTACCCAGTAACATACAAAGCAGGTCCATCCTGATCTCCTCTTGAAAGCATCTGGTTACTGAAACACCCAAAGGCTCTGGTTAAGGTTTACCAGCTGAGAAATGAAGAGGCATATAATATAGCCTTCACTTCATGAAGGCTATAATAACTCCTCAAGAAATCAAAAGAACTCAGTTTGTTTTGTTTTGTTTTGTTTTGTTTTGTTTTTGCAAAGGCAAGGTTCTGAGAGGTTGGGTCCATTCAGTAAATGAAATTAAGGAAGAAAGGAAAATGACTTCATTGAAAAGTTCCTCCAGCCGGGTCCTATATTTGTTTCTTTACCAGATTATTCTTCCCTAACCTCATGACCTACCTGTTATCTTTATTTTACAGGTGCAGTAACCATCTTTCAAAAAGTGAAGTAACTTGCCCTAAGTCACACTGCTATTACTTGGTAGAAATAGGATTTAGATTTTGTTTGTGTGATACCAGGGTCCATATTCCTCTTACCACACAGTGGATTAGCAAACTTTTCCTGGGCTGGATAACAACTAGTCAACATTGCTGTTTGGGCTTGAAAACAGCCACAGACACTGAGTAGGCAAACGGGCATGGGGGTTTACCTGTCAAATTTTATATACAAAGATAGGCAGCAGCTGAATTTGACCCAGTAGCTGTAGTTTGCCAGCCTCTGCTTTACACTGTAGGTCTCAACTCCGGCTGCCGTTGGAATCACTGGGAAGCTTTAAAAACTTTTGATGTGCAAGACTCAGCCTATGTCAATTAAATGAGAATTATTTTTTTTTAATAATTTTTTTAAAAAATATTTTATTTATTTATTTGACAGAGAGAGACAGCCAGAGAGGGAACACAAGCAGGCAGTGTGGGAGAAGCTGGCTTCCCACCAAACAGGAAGCCCGATCTGGGGCTCAATCCCATGACCAGAGCCAAAGGCAGATGCTTAACGACTAAGCCACCCATGTGCCCGGAGAATCATTTTTAAAGCAAACTTTCCAGGTGATTCTGACAAGTAGCCACAATGGAGACCGTTAAAGAATAAAGGCAGCCAAGTTAGAGGCAACAAACCATCTATCCAAATCTAGTTTTTCTTTCAGGAGCCAACCAAAATCCTCCTGCCTCAATTATACCTTCCTTATTTTGATCAGAAAAATTTAGCCTTTCTTTATCTGAATTCCTACAAGACCCTGGTGCAGAATTAGTCCTATTGCAACAAAGTTTGTGTCATTGTCCAAGTGGTTACTCAAATATTCTACTATTATTTAAATTTCCCTGTGAGTAATCCTGGTCATCTCCAACAGCCTATAAATTGTGGGCTTACGGCTTTACTCCAAACACGTAGCACAGGACCAGATACAAAGTAGGTGTTGGTAGGTGTAAGGACCTTTCTTGAGGGGGAGAGAAATGAACATGTTGGGGGTTTGAAAATAGATTTGGCTTGAATATAATAAAGTTCAGCAGTTTTCCCTATTTTTCCCTTTTTCCTTACTCTGCTCCTTCTTCACTCTTCCCCACCTTAGTTAATATCAACGCTATCCTTAAAGATCTTGGAATTGAGGTTGACTTTTTTCCTTTCTCTTTTTCCCACACTGAAATCAGATAGGATAGACTAGAAGTTCTATTTTTAACATATTTTACAAAATCCGGTCATTACTTATCCCCTACACTGATACTGTCCTGCTCCAAGTCACCATCTCTCACTTAGATTATTGCCAAATCCTCTTAACTGGTCTGCCTGCTTCTCCCCTGGCCCCCACTCTGCCTGTTCTCAACACAGCATCCAGAACATTCCTGTTCAAAAAGTTTAACACTGCTTACAATTTTCCAGTGGCTTTTTATTTCCCTCAGAGTAAAAACCAAAGTCCTCTCAAGGCGTGCCATCTCCTAATATTCTACCCATTTCTCACCCAATCTTGAGTGCTAAACCTTGGCCTCTTTGCTAAACCTTGAATAAGCCATGAATGCTCCTATCTCAGGGCCTTTGCACATGCTGTTTCCTTTTTCCCTGACCTCTAAACCCTTTGGTATCTATATGGTCATCTCTCACTGACCTCAAGACTTTGTTCAGAGTCACTTCATGACCATGCTAACACTGAATCTCCCTTTCTCCTCTGATAAACTCCACACCTCTTTATCTTACTTTCTCTATTATCTCTCCATAATGCTTTTTTACCTTCTGCCTTACTATACAATTTACTTATTTTCTTTCTTTATTGATTCTCTCTCCTAACTAGAATGTGAGCTGCATGAAGGCAGGATCTTTGCCTGTTTTGTTTTCCTGTATCTCTAGTGCCTAGAAAAATGCCTGGTACATAGTAAAGAACATTTATCATTAAGTAAAGGACAGACTATCAGCCTGATAGGCAGTTTTCTGAGAACACATATGTTGGTGTGATGGGCATCTGTGATTTTGGTCCATCAGGCACCATTCATCTCTCTTACAGTAATATGAGTTTTCTGATCTATATGATACCATGTTATTTGAGTGGAACAATTTCTTTCCCCCATGCCAGCTCCATGAGTGGATACATGATCCTGGCCCTGGGTGCTTCTTGACTGTAGTTATAGGACTTATTAGTTTAGCATTAAGTATATCTAATCCAGGTCAATCCAAACACTGCTTGTGACTTCTCTGCTGAGAGATTGGGGAAGATTATTTTTCTGCTGAGGTTGCTAAATTGATAGAATAAGAGTCTGGGGCTGTTTCTTACCATATGGCAAAAGCCTATTCAAAGGATGGACAGAGAAATGAAGCTTAACATTATGAACTCTAGACTCACACATTCCTAAAATGAAATCTGCTTTAGTGCTTCAGCTGTGTGACTAAATAAATTCCTGTCATCATTTAAGGTTGGGTTTCTGTCACTTGACACAAAAAGAGTCCTGAAAAATAAACCTGATGTGAAAAGACTCAATCTTACTGCTAAAAACATTTTTTGTTGTTGTTTATGTTTTTCAAAGACTGAGGACCTTGAAAAAACTACGGGACTAAAATAAGATTGAATAATTATGTAATTTATGAAAAGATAATACAGAGGCTTCTTTTACTGGTTTGGTAGGGAATCAAGTTTCTAAGGTTTCATAATATACTAATGAACATATTCAGCATTATTAATTTTTTACTGAGCTTTAAACTATCAGTTAAAGCACGATGTAAGTCAGATTCTGGAGCTATGGATGAAGAAAAATATGAAGGGCCTCCTTTTGCTAAGTTGATTGCAAAATAAATGACAGAAAGGGCTTTTACCTTAATGCATCATTCATCTTAACTCTCCCTACATACTACCTGCCACATGGTTGATATTCAGGAAATTTTTACCCAAGGAAATGAAAAAACAATTGAATTATTAAGAAAGCACATTGTTCTTCACATTTTGTTGGGTCCTGGACTTCAGTTAAAGCTATTCCCTGGAAGAACGCTCACCTATGCACATAAAACACACACACACACACGGCTTGCATAAAATATTTGGGTTTTGCAGTGTCCTTAAAGCACTTATAAACGTGCAAGTTATCATGGATCCTAGGATAAGAATTGCTTTGAAAATCCCACTGCAATATATGGCCCAGACAGCACCTATGTCTAGAATTTTTGTACTGAAAAGGTGACAAATGTGATTAAACACAGACTATTGAAACAAGTTATTGGACTGGCAGTTCAGTGGCTAAGTGGCTTGGAGTGAGAAGTAGATTGTTTTTGCCAACAAATACATGTACAACTTCAGGGAATTTAACCTTTCTGAACTTGCCTTAGTTTCCAAATGTATAAGATGAAAATAATAATCCAATCTTCCTCATGTTTGTAGCAATGACTACATTAAGTACTGCATAAAGAGCTATTAGCATAGTTCCTACTATATAGTAAACATTCGATAAATGTTAGCTGCCAAGGGTTTAAACCATTTACAAAATGTAGTATTTTAAATAGAATGAACTCATTTTGTCTACCATAGCTCAGGTGGGAATGCTGCCACCCAACAGAGAAGTGACTATGGGATCTTTCATAGCTTCTTCAGATTCCGTCTTTGTGATATGAAGTTATATTCTCTATATATTATGAAAAGCTGAGTTTTTTTTATCACCTGTGAATAATAATGGTAATCTCTCGATCACTGACATCTTTCTACAAGTAGGAACACTTGGACCAGCCAAGGGTTAAAAGTTCAAAGTTAGTTAAAAGCTGACCCAGCAGCTTCTGGAAGACCCAGCCATAATTGCCATCTACCCAATTTCTACCCCTTCTCTATAGTGAATACTGAAGATATTTGTGTGCTGATAACAAAACTGGTGATATTAACTGTTCAAACCACAGGGACTTCTTCATTAGCTTGGGCAAATTTCCTAATCAAAAATGTGCTTTTATACCATTAAAAGGAGTATTTAAAAATGTATGGAAAATGCAATGAGGTAATTTCAACTTTTCCGTCACCAATTAAAAAGTGTCATTAGTTATTTGCTCTGTTCTGCACTAATTCATTCAACAATATTTAGGATCTGTTATGTGCTGGCGCTGCTCCAGGTTCCAAAGGTCAAGAAATAACCCCTGCACCTGGGGTTAAGAGTGTTCTACGGACTGCCCGCTCCCTCCCTTCTGTAACTCCCATCAGTGCCTGAAGATTCTGTTATGAGAGGGTTCCTGATAGTAAAAAACTGGGGTCCCTGGGTCAAGGCTTAGCCCTGAAGCTGTGTGAAGATAGACCACTCTTCATTCTCTCCACCTTAAGTGGTCTTGCTCTGCATCCAGGCTCTCAAACTCAAACGCCCTTAGGAGCCACAGAGAGAGCCTCAATGTGAAGGTGGCTCAGCTTAGGAAAACAGGAGGGTCAGAGGCTCCTGCAGTGACATTCTTATCCTGATGAGACACCACCTTACAAGAGTTAGAATGTCAAAAAATAACAAGGCAAGAAACAACAAATGTTGGAGAGGTTGTGGAGAAAGTGTAAGAGGGTTCCTCTTACACTATTGGTGGGAATGCAATGTGGTACAGCCACTTTGGAAAGCAGTGTGGAGGTTCCTCAGAAAGTTAAAAATAGAGCTACTCTATGACCCAGTAATTGCATTACTGGGTATTTACCCTAAAGATACAGATGTGGTGAAAAGAAGGGCCACATGCACCTCAATGTTCATAGCAGCAATGTCCACAATGGCTAAACTATGGGAAGGAGCCAAGATGCCCTTCGATAGATAACTGGATAAAGAAGATGTGGTCCATATATACAATGGAATATTACTCAGCCATCAGAAGGGACAGATACCAAAGTTTTACGTTAACATGGGCAGAACTGGAGAGGGTTATACTAAGTGAAATAAGTCAAGTAGAAGAAGTCAATTATCATATGGTTTCATTTACTTGTAGAACATAAAGAATAGCATGGAGGACATTAGGAGAAGGAAGGGAAAAATGAAGAGAGCGGAAATCGGAGGGGGAGATGAACCATGAGAGACTATGGACTCTGGGAAATAATCTGAGGGTTTTAGAGGAGAGGGGGGCATGGGTTGGCCTGGTGGTGGATATTAAGGAGGGCATGTATTGCATGGAGTGCTGGGTTTTACACACAAACAATGAATCATGGAATAGTACATCAAAAACTAATGATGTGCTGTATGGTGACTAACATAACATACAAAAAAATAAAATAAATAATAAAATAAAATACAGTGTTTGCCAAAGCAAACTCATCTATAAGCCACTTGTTTCTAACCACTGCTGTTAATGAGGGATTAAACCAGGTGTCAGCAAACCTTTTGTCAAGGTCCAGATCATAAATATTTTTAGCTTTGCTGACCATATAGTCTCTGTCACAAATACTCAACTCTGTCATTATATTGTGAAAGCAGCCATAGACATACATAGACAAATGAGCATGGCTGGGTTCTAACAGGAATTACCCTGCTGGTCCTAGTGTCCAACCCAAGCTAAATCACACCTAACTACCTCCTTTCTCAGAGAACAGAGGAAGTGGGTCATAATCATCTTCACATCCCTAGAACCAAGCAGTACATAGAGCATGGCAAATACACAGGAAATATTGGCAGAGACAACAAATTCAGGAGAAGGTATATTCTTTTTTTTTTTTTTTTTTTTTTTTTTTTTTTTTTTTTTTTTTTTTTTAAAGATTTTATTTATTTGTTTGACAGACAGAGATCACAAGTAGGCAGAGAGAGCGAGAAGGAAGCAGGCTCCCCGCTGAGCAGAGAGCCCGATGCGGGACTTGATCCCAGGACCCTGAGATCATGACCTGAGCCGAAGGCAGCGGCTTAACCCACTGAGCCACCCAGGCGCCCAGGAGAAGGTATATTCTTGATGATCAACCTGGTACACAGAGCTTAAACCTCTTCTCCCAGAAAAGGCTGAAGGTCAAACTCTCTCACTTGAAAGCATTCATTTCTCTGTCCAGGGATGGACTAGATAAGCCCTGAAGTTCCTTCTAAGCTTTAAAAAAAAAATTGAAGAAAACTAAGAACTCAGAAAATAAAGCCTCTTAAATGTTTCCTTCATCCTAGCTCCCAAGTGCACACTTAAACAAATGAGAAAACTCCAAGTATCTAACTACGTTTCACAAAACACAGAAGACAGTTCTTTCAGAATGACCTTTCCAAGGCTGGAAACTGATTTGCCTGCTGCCGACACCATCGTCAAGCTGCCTGGCTTAAAAGGGCTACACCGTTTCCAGTGCAATAGTTTAAACATCTTAACCTGTGAGCTGCTCTCCAAGTAGAATGTAAAAGGATTCCCTGAGCAAACCACCCACCAATGCTTCTAACTTCAGCAAATAAAATGAGAAGCTGCTCCGCCAAACGACAAAGTTCCAGAAGCCAAGTATCAACAGCACAGCTTGAGCATGGCTTGTTCATGGAGTTAGATTTATTCAGAATAAAGAGAATATATTCTATCATGTCCTTTTTAGGGAGGAAAACGAGGGGAAAGCAAAGCCAAAGGGAAAAGCCCCAAGATCCTCTGATTGCAAAGGCCAAATTACCCAAAGGTCATTTATACCAAGTGTCATTATAAATAAAGGAGTCTAGGTCAGTTTTAGAAACACTTTAACGGAAGAGAAGATGGCGTACATGCTCTTTGCATTTGGTACCTCTCTTTTGTTTCCCGACATGTAGCACTCATGAAAAACAGTCTCTTTTAAACAGGAGCAGCTCAGCTTGTTTGTTGGGCCAAAGTCTCTTCAAAACCTATGTAAGGAAAAGAAACAGAACTCAAGAGGGAATTGGGGATTTGAAAATGCACTATTTTCATCCAGTCCATTCCCTGGGTTTTATAGTCACTGGGTCAAAAGGCTAGGTGAGGATTTTCTTATTTCATATGTAGATTATTCCAGAAGGAATATGTTAAAACACAAATGCTGTAGTCATACACCTGGCCTCAAGTGAGCTCTGCACCCACATCCCCAGCTTGGTTGAAGCCAGGCCTTTCCCAAGAGCTTTGTCAAGGGCACTTTGGGGTAAAGGGTCTGGTGTTCTGGGTTTGGTTTTGTTTTGAAGTAAAACAAACACGTTTTATTTCCAAAAAGAGTAATAACTTTTTTAAAAAAAGATTTTATTTGTTTATTTGTCAGAGAGAGCAAGAGAGCGAGCACAAGAGGGAGGTGGCAGGCAGAGGAAGAAGCAGGCAGATGAGGAAGCAGGCTCCCCGCAGAGCAAGGAGCCTGATGTGGGATCTTGACATAAGCAGAAGGCATGCCCTTAAGTGACTGAACTACACACACATCCCAAGAGTAATAACTTTTTAAAAAAGTATAACTTATTTGCCCTATGCCTCAGTTTCCTCATCTGTAAAATGGATGTAATAATAAAACATGCTTCACAGAGTTAGTGTCTGGATTAAGTGATAATACCAATAATGGAGCCCAGCATGGGAAGTAACTGCTCAGTATATGTTGGCGGTAATCCTTCGGTGGGAGTTCCACTGGTGAATAAGATGCATAAGAGTATCAGGAGATTTTTGGTAATTTACATCTTGCTCTCCCACTTCTAGGGACAAAGATTTTTAAAGTTTGATATTTTAATCTATGAATACATAAAAAATTAATTCTTCTTTTTGGTGAACCAATAAGGAAAGTCAGAAAAAGCAAATTTATATTCTCTTTCAAATTCCCATGGTGCTACCAGGGTCAGAAATGTTATGTTTCAACAAGATGGACAGATGACAGTTTGATTAAAAACTTCCACTAAAAAATTACCCTACAACTCCAAGTCCCTAAAGCACAAGCAGGATAAGCCAAGTGATGACTGCCTTTAACAAATATAATGACATAATTGTTTATTTGGTGCAATTTTAATTCAGCCTTAAGGCTCTTTATAGCCAATTTCGATAACTGATCCCCTCTAATGGGAGATTAAGTGCCTTGAAACAAAGCAGAAAAAAAAAAAAAGAAATTTGTTTCGACATTATGGGATCAATAAGTTCTGGAAACCACTAAACTATGCAGTGACAAGGCTCTGAGTATATTTAAAAATGTAATTTTAGATTTCAGTACAAAGTCTATTGTCATGGCTTAAAATGTATGAAAGCAGTTAATATTAGCATGTGAAAAATCACAAGTGTGACTTTATCCCTTGGTTTCAGGATGAAATTTATCTGCTAAATGCAGATTTAAAATGCTTTGCTGAAACATTGGTCATTTAATTGCACCATTTCTACTAAAAGCTCTTGAATATGAGTAGTTACTTGATTCTGTAAATTACTACACCTAAGTGCTTGCACCATGCAGCCAAAGACCACATTAAGTCCAGTTTTTCAGTAGGGTGAATCTCTCTCTGGGAACATCACCTGTGCAGGAATCTGAGGTCTGGGTTACTGTTTTATACATTGATATTTGGCTCAGGCCCTGACCCAAAGAGATCCCTGAATTAAAAATGGTACTCTCGGGGCACCTGTGTGGCTCAGTGGATTAAGCCTCTGCCTTCAGCTCAGGTCAGGACCCCAGGGTCCTGGGATGGAGCCCCACATTGGGCTCTCTGTTCAGCAGGGGGCCTGCCTCCTCCTCCCCCTCTGCCTGCTTCTCTACTTGTGATCTCTCTCTGTCAAATAAATAAATAAAATCTTAAAAAAAAAAAAGAAATGGTACTCTCTTCCTATGGTGATGAGTATGCTGAAAGACCAGCAATCTCTACCTTTCCCGGGGTCAAGCATAATGACAGGGTCTGTGAACCTCCTAGAAATTAGGTAATTAGGTTTGCAATCTCACAGGCTCCAGGATTCTACAGTTGCCCACATCTCTTTCAGAGAAGTTTACCAAGTGCATTAGATAAGCATGTCTATATGTCACTAAGTGTCACATTCTTCAATACATGCCTGGTTTTCTTTTTGCAGCTCCCTGTTACGGAAGACAAGCCTATGGACTCTCCTCCCTTAAGGTGAGTTCTCTTCCTGCCTAAGAGTTGCTAGCCAGGAGAGACAAGGAAAGAACAATGACATCTCCTTAGCATTTTTTATATTGTGTGTGTGTAGAGGGGAGGACTCTAAAATCCCAGCTTCCTGTTGAGACCTTTTGAGACACAGGAGCAATGATGCATAGTAATGATGAAGAACAGATCTAGATACCCAATAATTCCCCAAGGCAGACAAACAATTAAACTGTAGATTAGATTATCAGGGACACTTACCTTATTGCTAAAATGGGCAGCCATGAATCTCCTTAAGGTATCAAATTATAGGCAACTGACCTTATTTTGAGGAACTGTCCTCCTCTAAACACCCTTTCTGACCTCAGGCTTTGGAAATCTACACACTCTTGACATTTTTGTCTAAATGTGGTGATACCAAACAGCTATCATATCCATGTGTAGCTTAAACAAATTCTACGCCAGAGAATCACACAGAGAGAAAGAGAGACTGTATAATACTTCCAGCCATTCCTCTCATTTAGTGTGTGCCCCAGTGTCAGGAGGGGTTGGAAACCTGCTAGTCACTCAGTGCCTTTGCTTCCCTCTCTAATAATGGGAGTATCTTGCTACATGAGTGTGATTCCTGTATTTAAAAGATGGGATATTTGGGGCGCCTGGGTGGCTCAGTGGGTTAAGCCGCTGCCTTCAGGCTCAGGTCATGATCTCAGGGTCCTGGGATCGAGTCCCGCGTCGGGCTCTCTGCTCAGCAGGGAGCCTGCTTCCCTCTCTCTCTCTCTGCCTGCCTCTCCATCTACTTGTGATTTCTCTCTGTCAAATAAATAAATAAAAACTTAAAAAAAAAAGATGGATATTTTTCTTTTATCATGGCCACAAAAATGGAACCAGCTACCCCACTGATGCTCAGCTAAAGAGACAGCAACCTGCTCCCATTGCTGAAAAGTGAAACGGGTGTTGGTGATCTTACCAAGACTGACATGGTCTCCAATGTGGTTTTCTCCTAAAGGGTTTTTAAGGGTAAAAGTGACTGGAGGCAAAGTTTCACTTTTAATGGTATAAAAGCACATTTTTGATTAGGAAATTTGCTCAAGCTAATGAAGAAATCCCTGTGGTTTGAACAGTTAGTATCATCAGTTTTGTTATCAGCACACAAGTATCTTCAGTATTCACTACAGAGAAAGGCTAGAAATTGGGTAGATGGCAATTATGGCTGGGTCTTCCAGAAGCTGCTGGGTCAGCTTTTAACTAATTCCACTTTGAACTTTTAACCCTTGGCTGGTCCAAGTGTTCCTACTTATAGAAAGATGTCAGTGATTGAGTTTGGCAGCCACATCATACTCCCTAAATTAGCTTTCAACTCAAATCCTCAAATCTTCTTCATACCTGCTATTACTAAACCATCCCCTCCCCACCCCCAACATGCATACCACATACCTGTACTTAACTATCCCAAACTTGGTGATTTGTATCAATAAATTCCCTGGAAGTACTGTGAGTCCTGGCTTGTTGTATCAAAGTGCAGGATCTCCTATCTATTACTGTTAAAATTCATCTTGTTAGATTTATCCCAGTTCTCCCGCTTGTCATGATCTCTTTGGATTCTCATTCTATCACCCAATGCATTTGCTATCCTTTCCAGACTCCTGTCATCCAAAAATTAAATCAATGTGCCCTCTAAACTTTCAGCCAAGGCATGGATAAAAATGCCAAACAAACCAAGGCTGCATCATCCGATAGTTCATCAATCAATGCCAACAGCTACCCTGCCAGTTATGAATTTCCCTCTCATGGGACGTGCTCCTGAAGACAGAGCCAGATCTGTACCCAGAAACTGTATACAGTCATTAATATGGAGTATCTGGTTTCTCTGTTCGCAACACTACTCATAAGAATTGTGTACTTTTAAACCCAAGCAAATAAATAAATCCTTTGAATAAGGTGAGCAGTCAATACATTTTCTTAGCCTCAGTTCATGAAAGCTGGCTACAGAGAAAATGAAGGAGATGAGAATCTCATACAGTAGTGACTCCTGAGCCCCTAGAGGCCGTGCAGTGTATACCAGACTGCACACTGGCTTTCCTTCATTTCCTGAGGTCTGCCAAGCTTGATACCATGTG
The DNA here is from genome assembly GCF_022355385.1 of Mustela nigripes. NCBI lineage: Eukaryota > Metazoa > Chordata > Mammalia > Carnivora > Mustelidae > Mustela > Mustela nigripes. The sequence goes on from NC_081560.1 coordinate 51,035,448, forward strand.
TCCACTTCATTGATATCACCTCTTCTATTCTCTGTCCTTGTGGGCTTACAGCTTTACAACAACCCATTTACTGTGATTTTGGTGGGTTTGGCAAGGACGCTTAGGTTAAATCTGGCTGTTTAACAAGAAATTTGGTGTAAAAAAACTTCTTTTAACATTTCTTGCTACTGCAGAATGAATGTCTTCATCCCCCTCGACCCCCATAAATTCATATGTTGAAACCTATTCCCCATCGTGATGGTATTTGATGGTGGGGCCTTTGGGAGGTTATTAGGCCATGAGGGCTGAGCCCTCATGAATAGAATTAGAGCCCTTATAAACATCAGCCCAGAGAGCTTCCTCAACCCCTCCTGCCATGTGAGGACAAAGTGAGAAGATGGAGGTCTATGAACTGGGAAGTGAGTTTTCACCAGAAACCAAATCTGCTGGCACAGCAATATTCTCTGTATTTTCCTCTGGAGTGTATTATGGAGAATGTTCTTGGTGTATTTCACAATGATTATGCTTTTTTTCCCTTGAGTAGATCCACAAAGATATCTTTCTCTTATCTTTACCTTGAGAACCTGGTGGGGTTCCTGGATATAAAGCTCACATAAATAGGGGGCCCCCACTAAAATTGTGATCCCCTTCCCAAATAGTTTCTCACACTCATGCTAGTCGACATTCAGCTTCCAGCAACTTTCCAAAATTATCATTTGAGTGTTTATTATCAGTTTATGGATCCAGTGGCTTCTACTCCAGGTAAGGTTTTAGCAGTATTCTCTTTATTCACCTGCCTCTCCAGACTGGCGAGTACCAGTTTACCCCACGAATTTGAGTCCCAGAAAAATTACTGATTTTCAGTTTGTTCAGCTTTTTCTTATTCTTAGGATAAAAATGATGACTTTTGAGCTTTTATATGCTGGAGTTGAAATCAGAAGTCTAAATGTTTGTTGTTGTTGTTTTAAGATTTTATTTATTTATTTGACAGAGAGAGAGAGAGAGATCACAAGCAGGCAGAGAGAGAGGGCGAGGCAGGCTTCCCACCGAGCAGAGAGCCCGATGTGGGGCTCGATCCCAGGACCCGGAGATCATGACCGGAGCTAAAGGCAGAGGCTTTAACCCACCGAGCCACCCAGGCACCCCTACATATTTGTTTTTAAGAAATTTCTTAAACTCTCTGAATCTCAGTTTCAAAATTTATGGAAATAGCAATTCCTATCTGCTAAGGTGATTATGGGGAATAAAGGAGCTAATACCCAGCACACAGTATTCAGCAAATGATCAAGTACCAATACCCATCCCATTTTCCCCACAGTGAAGTCATTAGAGTTGTGTAGGCAGAAGTAGAAAGACCCGTAGTAGGGACAAGGTGGGGGGGGGGGGGCTTCAGTATTAGAAGGGTCTTTGGGGGAAAAAACTTTTAAAATCTTTTGTATCTCTGTTACCTAGTTCTCTTGCTCTCATTTTCCAAATCTGGTCACTCCCAAGGAGAAAGTTAATTAATAGAGTATGCAAATTAAGGAGCAGTTATAACACTAACTAACGTTTTCTTATCAACAGCTAATCCAGTTCTGTACATGTATAAATCAAGACATCACTGTCTGCAGCTATGGAAACTCACACTGGAAACTTGCAAGGATGTTGCTATCTGAACAAAACTGAGATGCATAGAAATAATGGCTTCTGAAAGCCTCTTTATCTAACGCAGTGTCCTGAAAGGTCAATGGTGTGCTTCCAGATGAATGATGAATTCGAGCTTCGTCACACCCATTGCTTCATCCTGGCAAGTACTGGATGGGGTAGTGAAAGGACAGCCTGGTGTGCAGGCAGCCAAGCCTCCAGGCAGAGGTGTCCGTCCCTGAGCTAGAGCACCGGTTTCTTCACCTGACCTTCTGCCCTTTCAATTGCATAGAACTAAATCTCACTTTTCAAAATGGGGATCCACTGGATTTTGGTGTGCTTTGCTGGTTGATAGTCATAGCTTGTTAAGCAGCTCCCCAGAGGGCAAAGCAATTGAGTAGTTCTAATTTTCAGGAAAGGGAGGTGTGCTAGTGAAGAAATTGCCACACTGCCGTCTCACCTGGCCCCCCCCCCCACCTGCCATGAGGCATTTCTATGCAGCAGATAACACATCTTCCCAAATATGCTTTGCACAACACTAACTGAAGGCATGTCCCTAAACTTCCAGGCATAGCCATGGCTCTCCATCCCTTTATCATAGAAAAGACCCTGGAGGATCAAGAAGATAAGAGTCAGAGACTTGTTTTAAAAAAAAAAGCCCAAGGGCGCCTGGGTGGCTCAGTGGGTTAAGCCGCTGCCTTCGGCTCCGGTCATGATCTCAGGGTCCTGGGATCGAGTCCAGCATCGGGCTCTCTGCTCAGCAGGGAGCCTGCTTCCTCCTCTCTCTCTCTGCCTGCCTCTCTGCCTACTTGTAATCTCTCTCTGTCAAATAAATAAATAAAATCTTAAAAAAAAAAAAAAAGCCCAAATTACAAAGATGGCAATTTCTGTACAGGCCCAAATATATTTGCTTCCTAAACAGTTCCTCCATCCATACTTCCCACTTTCACTCATTTTTTTTTCTTCTCATTTGTTTAAATGAGACCAAACTCTGGATCTTTTAAGTTAAAACAAAAAATTGTGCAAATGCATGGATTTTAAGTTGTTTGCTATTCTTTTTCTTATTTGACATTAGTTATTTTTGTATTAGTTATATTTGTATTAATTAAGAATACTGAGCTATCAATCACTATATTACAGGAGCAAGAAATTATCAAAATAAACTATCAGAATTACTTTTTTTTGTTGTTAAAGGTTATTGGCTTAGACAGCGTTCTTATAGGAAATAATCTCTGATTCAGATGGTTCAAGACACTTAATGAAGGAACTACTTGTAAAGGGAGTAAGGCTACGAGAACCAGTGGGGCACTCAGAGCTCAGTAACAGGGGAAACCATTTCCATTTCTAGGGCTGGAAGGACAGGTGAGCCCAGAGAGGGCTGGAGCCCTGGAGAAGCCTCTCCTGATAGCGTTACCCTGGCAGGGCTGTCAGCATAAAGAAACAGCCCAAAGCAGAGAAGTGGAGTCAATGCCCTCCCCCTTGACTCTTGGGTGAGGCAGGCCAGGCAAGGGCTCATTCTCGAGCTCACATAGAAGAGGGTCATACCTAGCAGAGAAGGTCTCCTTAAATTTTGTGCCTTGCGGGCTTTGTTTGCTTGCATCGTCACACATCCTGGCTCTCTGATAGACCAAAGGCAACAAGGCCATCCACAAGGGAGACTGGAAGGTGCATTCATGGGGTTTAGCCTCCTGGGGCACAGGGAAGGCATCAAAGAGAGAGTGAGAGTGAGAGACAGAGAGAGAGAGAGAGAGAGAATGGGTCTTGGGGAGAGTCATAGAGTATAACAAGCACCATTATTTCCACAGGTCATTGGCAACAATCTGTAAGTGTTAGGGCTCTTAAAAAGACTCTTTTATTCATATTATTTTCAAGGACAGATTTTGATAAAGGAAGAAAATACGCTGGCAATAGTCATTCACAGACAAAAGCAAGATTATATTCTTGTGACTACTTGTAATTTAGCATTTTATCAAATTAGACTATTGGAACTGGTTTTATGGGGGAAAGATCTCCATCTGCAGAAGGAAAAAGGGAATCTTTTTCATCTCTTCCTGTGACTCCTCTTGTTAATGATGAAAACTTCCATTTTTAAGGCCAGGCTCTGAAATTTCAGAGTCAGCATTATAAGCAAAAAATGGTCGGTTTGCAGAGTTCACTCTTACTAACAGAAAGGGGTCAAGGAATAAATGATATTTTACTGATACTGTACATCCACATCACTTTATTCTTCCACATACCTGATATACCGCTTTAAAAAAAAAAAAAGATTTTATTTATTTATTTGGCAGACAGAGATCACAAGTAGGCAGAGAGGCAGGCAGAGAGAGAGGTGGAAGCAGACTCCCTGCTGAGCAGAGAGCCTGACACGGGGTTCGATCCCAGGACCCTGAGATCATGACCTGAGCCGAAGGCAGAGGCTTAACCCACAGCCACCCAAGCGCCCCACACCTCTTTTTTTTTTTTTAACATCATTTTTAACATTTCACAGGAGTCACTCACTGTATGCACAATGATGAAAGCACAACGTGAGCAGATTCAAGGTGGAAGCTCCATGACTAGCTTAATGCCCTCTCCAGCAGAGGCACGCAGCTCCACAGACCCTCCTCACCTGAGAAGCCCATTCCTCAGTGGCCAGCTGGCATGCACCCCAGAGCCTACTGTGTATACTCTTAGTTCTACAAGTTCCACTAATAACAGTGCTGAAGTACAGAGATAACTCAAAAGGAAATGCTGTTAGAGCGAAGCACTTTTGTGTAATATCAGTCTCAGCGCAGAAATTGCCTCAGGGATTTTTAGGCTCTTCAGTAGTAGAAGGAACAGCTAAGAAAAGAAAAATATGTATCTGGTAGGGGTTGAGTACCTATCTCTGTCAGACACTGCTAGATCCACTGCAAGCATTAGCCGACTTCATCTTATCACAGCTCTGTGAAGGAGCTGCTATTTTTAGTCTTTTTTTTAAAGTTTTTCTTTCTTTCTTTCTTCCTTGGGTCTTGCTATTTTTAGACTTTTTTTAAGTTTCTTTTCTTTCTTCCTTGGGTCTTGCTGTTTTTAGTCTTTTTTTAAGTTTTCTTTCTTTCTTTCTTTCTTTCTTTCTTTCTTTCATCTTGATCTTGGATCACCCAAGTTCCTCCTCCTCCTCCTTCTCCTTCTTCTTTTGAAGCTATACAAAGGAGCGGGGTACCTGGATGGTTGAGTGGATTAAGTGCCCAACTCTTGGTTTTGGCGGGGGTCACCATATTGGGTGGTGAGATCAAGCCCCGTGTCAGGCTCTGAACTCAGCTCAGAGTCTGTTTGTGACTCTCTCTCCCTCTGTCCCTCCCTCTCATGCTCGCATTTTCTCTCTCTAAAATACATAAATCTTTAAAAAACAAACAAACAAACAAAAAACATGTAGAAAGGAGGATCACAGTACTCATGAGGGTAAAGCTGGAAGGGGAGCTCAGGTCTGTACCTTCAGTACCCAAGCTCTCAACCATGGCCACAGCCCTCTGAGCCAGTGAGGACTGACAAATAAAACTTTCTATTTTTTTAATTAAAAAAAATATTTAGGAAAATATATATTTTTAGAGAACATTAAAGGACCTTTTAAAAAAGTTTAAATTTTTTTTTTTACTTTAGAAAGAGTGATGGGGCACCTGGGTGGCTCAGTGGGTTAAGCCGCTGCCTTCGGCTCAGGTCATGATCTCAGGGCCCTGGGATCGAGTCCCGCATTGGGCTCTCTGCTCAGCAGGGAGTCTGCTTCCTCCTTCTCTCTGCCTGCCTCTCTGCCTACTTGTGATCTCTCTCTGTCAAATAAATAAATAAAATCTTTAAAAAAAAAAAAAAAAAAAGAAAAGAAAGAGTGAGCACACACATGGTGGGTGGGGCAGAGGTTGAAAGAGAGAGAATCTTAAGCAGGCTCCATACCCAGAATAACCCTGAGATCATGACCTGAGCCAAAATCAAGAGTCAGCTGCTTAACTGCCAGGTGTCCCTAAGGGCCATTTTTAAAAGACTTTAAAACAATGGAAAGCTTTGGAAGAAACTGTAAATATGTCTTCTCCTAAAAGAAGTAAAGTATACATTCTTTCTCATTTCATTTTTGAAGCATTTGTAAAGAAAAAAGAAGACTGGAGAGAATGCTACTTGACTGGAAGAATTCATTCAGGGGCTGGGGATTTAGGAATGAGCAAGAAAGACATGGTTCCATCCACACACACCTTCTATGGTAGTAAAAATATGTTTCAAAAATACTCAGTGAAAAAAAGCAGATCACAAACTGGCATGTAGAGTATGGGTATGGTTTTTTTTGTTTTGTTTTGTTTTTTTTGTTTTTTAAAGATTTTATTTATTTATTTGACAGAGAGAGATTACAAGTAGGCAGAGAGGCAGGCAGAGAGAGAGAGGAGGAAGCAGGTTCCCTGCTGAGCAGAGAGCCCGATGCTGGACTCGATCCCAGGACCCTGAGATCATGACCTGAGCCAAAGGCAGTGGCTTAACCCACTGAGCCACCCAGGCGCCCATGGGTATGTTTTTAAAAGCAAAAGAAAATCTGTGTGGATGTGTTTGTTTTAGTCTATTCGACTGCTATAACAAAATATCACAGACCGGGTGGTTTATAAACAATAGACATTTATTTCTCACAGTTCTGGATGTTGGGTGACCCAAGATAAGCTGCGTGGCAGATTGTGTGTCTAGTGAGGCCCAAATTCTGGGTTTGTAGATGGCTATCTTTGTACTGGATGTACATGTGTATATGTATACATGGCAGAGGGAAAGTTCTCTGGAGTTCCTTTTAGAAGGGCAAGTAATCCCATCACAAGGTTTCCACCCTCGACCTAATCACATCCCAAATACCCTCCCTCCCCAAACCATCCCATTGGGGGTTAGGGTTTCAACACATGAATTATACCAGTATTTGCAACTGGAAGAGTATTTATAAAGATTTTCCCTCTAAGGTGCAAAACAGAGACAATTTTAGCTTTATTCAGTTTGCTTTTATGTCATTTCTAAATTTTCTAGACTAAATGAATGACCATGAACTCTCAAGGCAGGGACTGACTCTTCTTTGCAATGGCAGTGTTGAGCTTGGTGCTGAATAACGTTGGTACTCGGGAAGTGGTCGCTGACCCAGAGAATGACTGGCACTTTCCAGGGACCACAGGTTTAGAGGGCACATTCCCCAGTGTCCAAGTGGTTGGAGCTGAGTTGTGTACGGTATCTTCATGGATCTGTCTTGTTTGTCTGAGTGTGCTGGGTGGATTAGTTGTCTGATGCAGGTAAAATCAGAAGATTAAATTCTTATCAGGTCATGAGATTCTGACCAGTTGAATCTTGATATGACTCTGTTTGGTATCCAGAGTATTAGACTCTTCGTCCTTCACACTGTGGTGATCGTTAAATTCAGTTGAGATATGTTAGGTGTCCTGAAAGAAGGGATACTGCATTGGACTAATAAGAATGTTAATGGATTTTGTCGCTTTGCTGAGTTCCTCAAATTATACTATTAGGTATAGAACATTATTTAGAAATTGTTAAAACACATAATTTTGGTCCATTGATTTTATATTATCTATAGTCATAATTTATATTATGGATTTGTTTTGTTCATGTGCAGGCTTTTTAGACCTTGGGAACAGCAAAGAACAAAGTGTTTATATATTCACTTGCTGGTATGTGAAGGGCTCTGAAATGTAGTTCTGGCTCCAACAGATAAGCCAGTCAATTTGTTATATTAAATGAATTCACTTTTTTAATAGAGCTTTAATTTCAGCCTGGTTGGAAAGGGGCAGGGATGATAGAGTGAAATTTAAAGTCTATCAGAATTTCTTTTTAGGACATGATTTTCCAGATTTGGGTTGGAAGGCAGGACAGGATGATCTATTACCGTCAGCGCTTCGGGGGTTAAAATAGAATCTCGGTCATTTACATCAATCCCAGAATTTCTCCTTCCCAAATCAGGTTTTACCTGGTGTTCTTTTAGATCTAATTCCAATGAGCTTTTATAAAGCTTTTCTTAAAAACTTTATTATTGACCTATGATCTACAAACAGAAAAGGTGATATGCCAGCAATAAGTGTACAGCTCAATTAATGAACCTGAAGTGAGCACACTTGTGTGACCATCACCCAAATCAAAACAAACATTGCCAGTACTACATGAGCTCCCTTCTTGCCCCCTTCTATTCACCTCTCCCATCTCCACAAAGACAACTGCTATCCTGACTTGTAACATCAGAGGTTATTCTGCCCGATTTTGAATATATACCTCTTCATCCGTGTGGTTGGGTGTGGTTGTAGGTCATCCATTTAATTGCTCAATAATATTTTCCTACTGCTGGGCACTAAGCTTATTTCAAGTTTGGGCATTAGGAATCTTCCTGCTAGGGACAATTCTGCTCATGTCTTTTGTGTCTATATGTACTGTTGGATATATATTTAGTAGATGAATTACTAGATTCATTCAACATTGCTATATGATGCCAAATAGGTTTCAACATGGTTATAAGACTTCATGCTTTGCCAGTAATGTATGAGTTCTCATAGTACCATACTCTTTTTTTTTTTTTTTTTATTTGACAGAGATCACAAGTAGGCAGAGAGGCAGGCAGAGAGAAAAGAGGGGAAGCAGGCTTCCCGCTGAGCAGAGAGCCCGATGCGGGGCTCAATCCCAGAACCCTGGGATCACGACCCAAGCTGAAGGCAGAAGCTTTAACCCACTGAGCCACCCAGGTGCCCCCCCACATACTCTTGATCATACTTGATGTTGCCCATCTTTTTAATTTTGGCTATTCTGGTGAGTTTGTTCTATTTTTTTGTGAGTTTAATTTGTATTTTCTTGATAATATTAAGGATGTTGGGCACTGTATAAGATGTTTATTGGCCACTCATTGGTGTCACTTACCCATTTTTCTATTGCATTCTTTGATCCATTGTTTTAAAGGATTCTTTACATTCTGCACAGAAGTTATATGTGTTGCACATAACTTCTCTCATTCTGTGGCTTTTCTTTTCACTTTCAGTAGTCCTTTTTGACAAATCAAAGTTCTTAATCTTAATGTAGTCTAGTTTATTAATATTTTCATTTATTATTTCTTGTGTTCTATTAAGAAAATCTTTGATTACGCAAAACTAAGAAAATATTTTCCAATGTTAGGTTCTAAAAGCTGTATGATTTTACCTTTTACATTTATATGTATGATCTACCTGGAATTTACTTGAGTGTGTGATAATGAGATGGGATTTTGCAAGCTTTATTAGGTTTTGGAGGTCCCATTCTAAATAGAAACTTGTTTTCTATCACGTAGAATTTTAATTCTGTATGTATTAAAAGACATCTTTCAGATATACTTAGAAAGATTTAAAATAATATATCACTCTCCTGTATTCCTAAAAAGAAAAATGTAAACAATATATTGACAAGTATATAGGTACCATATGCTTGACCCTCCAATTCACCTTCTATGCTTTTCAGTCCTGCTCTGTGCTCCAGGAGGCTGAATTACATGGACTTTTTTTTTTTTTTTTAAAGATTTTATTTATTTATTTGACAGAGAGAGATCACAAGCAGGCAGAGAGGCAGGCAGAGAGGAGGAAGCAGGCTCCCTGCTGAGCAGAGAGCCCGATGTGGGACTCGATCCCAGGACTCTGAGATCATGACCTGAGCCGAAGGCAGCGGCTTAACCCACTGAGCCACCCAGGCGCCCCCTTTTTTTTTTTTTTTTTTAAAGACTTTTTTAATCTATTTGACAGAGAGATCACAAGTAGGGAGAGAGGCAGGCAGGGGGGTGGGGGAAGCAGACTTCCTGCTGAGCAGAGAGCCCAATGCGGGGCTCGATCCCAGGATCCTGAGATCATGACCTGAGCTGAAGGCAGAGGCTTAACCCACTGAGCACCCAGTTGCCCCTTACGTGGACTTTTTATGAAAGGGCTCCCTGAATTTGGATTCTGGTTGATTCATCCAATGGAAGAACCAGAGGGAGATTAGAGGGTTGGAAAGCCAGTAACAGTGGAGTATTTATTCTCCTAGCTCCTTCCCTTCCCTCTATGAAAGGCCCCAGATCCTGTAGCCACCCTCTCCATCCAGCTACCTTGTCAGGGACCTAATAACCACCTTCTCTTCTTCGAGCAATGGAGTGGTAACTGCTCCCTGCACTTCTTGGCCAGAGGTACCCCCACTATATTTTGCTGATTGTCCTAAATTCTGCCCATACCTCTATAAATTTCCCCTTTATTAAACTCTGTTCTATTCCCCAATTTCACTGTCCTGGTCCCTGCTTAGATCTTGGATAATTCTGTGATGGTATTCCTAAAACTTCACCACCTGAGAATTCAACTCTCCTAAATCACTTTTCATCTTCTAGTCATCAATATCTGTGCTTTTCACCATAATTTTATCACTGAGTCAAAGCCACCAAGAATATTAGTAGTGTTGCAATTCTTAAATGAGAGTTCTACTATAGTTTCTGGGGATTTCTTAAAAGCTGCTGGTACCCACGTTGTAAGTCTTGATGCATAGACCATGACAATCATATCACAACAGTTACCTAGCCAACAGAAATTGTTAGATGCTTCCTGATTACAGAGGTGTTAAAATTTTTTAACATTTATGTCTTACAATCAGTGAAATCAATGAAATACTATAATAATGATGATAATAATGACTATAAAAATATTAGAATCTTTATACATGACATTATCTCCTTAAATGTCAATGGCAGTACTCTGTGGCAGCTATTATTATCCCTTTTCTACAGGGAAACTGAGGCTCAAGGACATTCAGGACTTTGCTCAGGATCACACCCCTAGGCAGTGTCAGAGTTGGGACTCAAAATCAAGTTGATCTAATGTCAAAGCTTGTAGTCTGAACCACTTGTCTGTATGTTTCTTTGGCCTCATAGAGATGATGAGAGGCATGGTATATTCAATACATTCCTAATGATCTGGCCAGTCCCTTGATCTCCTTCCAAATATTCCTAGTAATTCTCAACCCAATTCTAGGTCTTCCACTCTAAAGGCTCTGTTATCTACCACACCAAACAAGCCATCTATGAGAATAAAAACTAATTGTCCATGACACCATTTGCTCTCATCACACAGAAGCTCTAATAGACCCTTCACCCAATGGTTGATTATCCCTCAAGGCAAATGGACCCAGGTATGCTACTGCCTTCCAGTGCATCTACAGTATTTCTAACTTCCATAAAGACAAAGCTTCATTTCAAGCAGCGAACAGGGAAGTAACTGTCTATAATGAGATTATGGAGCCATAGGGTTGTGGAAAGACATGACAAAGCTCTAAACATGGATAACCAACATGAAACCCACATATATCTTAGAGCAACACAAGAGCTTCTGCTCTGGGAATCAAAATGCAGCTTCTGAGGAGGTCATTAAGTACCACTGAACAGAATGAGTACATTCTTCCCATCACTGATGGTACTCAAGCATCACACTTGATAACTGTTCTAGTCTCAGTCCTTCTAAAAAGCCCTTGAAACTCCCCTTGACATCTCCCTCTCTAGGGAAAATAGATATATAGTAGTACTACTAAAAGTCAGAACCGTGGACAGTAGCTGCAGCGGCAGCATCTCCTTGGAATTTGTTGAATTTGTTAAAAACACATATTCTCAAGGCTGACCCCAGATCTGCTGAATCAGACACTCTGAGGACGGGGGCCTGGCAGTCCATGTTTTAACAAATTTCCTCGTTCACACGAAAGTTTGTGAAGCATGCATATACAGTATTTTTGTGAAAATTTGGACATTTATGGTGACCTCAATGTACCTGCAACTGGAATTTAGTTATTGGATTCCAAACTAAAAAATAGTATGCATTTATTTTTATATATCAAATGTTACAAAGGTATGTAAAATCCATCATTTCCTCCTCTCTGGTCCTAATTGTCAGAGGTAACCAAGGTTAACAGTGTGACAGAATTCGTTCACACTAATCTATGTTTATTCACACATACACAAACATATGTACTTCTATTTCTATTTGGATTTTGCCCCTTTCTTTCCACTTTTTTTTTCTTTTGGTTGCTACAAAATTAAGTTCAAATCCAAATATACACAAGGCTTTGCAATCTGCCCTTTTCACTTGGACATCCCCTCAAGTCAATACATGTAGTTTTAAAATTTTTTCTTAGAAGTTGTAAGATATTCTAAAGCATGAATGCTCCACATGTTATCCAATCTTTTTTACTGATAGGCATTCAGTGCATTTTCAGTTTTTCACAGAGGCTGAATTAGAGGGCTCCCACTGTGAGAAAAATTTATGGGCTCAGATCTACTCATGGGCTGAATTTGAAGCTGAAAAGGCAGATATATGAGAATATTCTTATGTATAAAGAAGGGCCTATAAAGACTGCCTGAGCTACTCAAGCTTCGAGTATTCAACAAGCACTTGGCATCGGTCTATCATGTGCCAGGCTTTGTGCTAGTTGCTTGGGGATACAATGGTGAATCAAGATATGACCTTGATTCTCACAGAACTCACTCTCCAGTGAGGTGACATACAGGGACAAAGGATAATATTAATGCAGTATGATAAATGTCAAGAGGTGCCAGGTAAGCTATGACCTGTCAATAGAACAGAAGTTGGTCAAATGAAGGAGGAGTGTGTTCAAAATAGAGGGATCAGCATGGTGAGTTTGGGGGAATTTCAAGTAGTGTGAAAAGGAGAGAGAGAAAACTAGAGGTACAAGCAGAATCCTAATCACAGAGCTACTTCTGAGTTTCAACTTCTTCCTGAAAAAAACAAGAAGTCCCTTTTTACTATAACAGAAGGGTATCTGTCCCTTCTATTATATAAGCATCTCTCATTATAAATTGAAAGAGTTGCATTAGGCAGAAAAATGAGATAAGAGGAAGACTTGGATACTTTAAATTGAATAGTATACCAGACTTGAGTACATAAAATAAGGAACATTCAATAAACCCAGGCAGGGAGCACCCTAATCAGGACAGTTGGTTTAATTTATACTCCTGATGAGATCCGTGCTGTTGTCCCCATTGATCCTCACTCACTGAAAATCTAAAATCTATAATGTGGAAAAAGTACTTGCAAACAATATTTGCCGAATACCTAACAGGGTGTTAGATTCCAGGGATATAACAAGGTGGATATTTTTATTCACCACATTTCATAAGGATATGATGCTCATAAGAAGAGCAGACTTAGCAAAGGACATATGTCATGTGCATGTAAGCTGAGTGTTGGGGGAAGGATGATGAAAATATGAGAACACATGTCTATAAGGAGATGACATGAATAAGGCAGAAGACATGAGATTTTATCAGCTTCCATGTGAGAGAGAAGGTAAGATGGATTTCCAGAAAGTCCTTTGTAAAACTGTCATGGGGTCACTTTATAGATGACCAGAGTAAAAGATCTCTGGTATTTCTCAAGATGGCTACGGTTTGTTTGAGTGAGAAACTGCACTGAACATGGACCATGAGGGTGACAATTTTATTTGGGTTATACATCTGTTATCTTATTTAATTCCAGCAGAAATCTTTTCCATAGCCTGAAGTCTAAGCACTGTGTCAGAAGCCGTGTGATAAGGCGGATGCCTTTTACAGACTGAGATGTACTTAGCCCATTTCCTCCTCCCTATCTCCAATCCATGTGACACCGACCCCAGGTTGGTTTCTGCCTCCGTTCCCCACAGAGGTCAATGATGTGGCCTGACGGATGGCATGTAGGGTGCCTGTTTCTCCACAACCCACGGGACAATTATACTCCCTCATTTATCTCTAGATAATGGCCACAGAGTACCCTAATTCCATACTGCATTTCTCAGGGTTCTACATACAGCCTCTTAGAAGATCTTTTTTTTTATATTTAACTAAAATGTGCTCACTATAAAGCTTTCATACAATATGGAAGGGTGTAAGTACACTGTGGGAAGTCAGTGCTCACTCCACCACTGCCATACTCTCACAGGTAACTAATTTGATGCCTCTCTTTCTAAAATATTTTTATTTATAATAAAAATAGGATTTTACTATATACTTTGTAATGAAATTGCTTTTTAAAAAAACTTAATATATCCTGGATACCATTCCATTCCAGTACACGTAGAACCACCTTATTCTTTTCAATGCTAGACAAAGTATAGATGTACCAAAATTTAATTAATCCTCTGTTAATGAACATGTGGCTTACTTAAAATTTTTCTGTACACAGGCTTTTTTTCTTTTTTAAAGATTTTATTTATTTATTTGATGGAGAGAGAGAGAGAGAGAGCACAAGCAGGCAGAGCAGCAGGCATAGGGAGAAGGAGGAGAAGACTTTCCACTGTGCAGGGAGCCCGATGTGGGGCTTGATGCCAGGACCCTGGGATCATGACCTGAGCCAAAGGCAGCCGCTTAACCTACTGAACCCAGGAGCCCCTCTCTCTGTACACAGGTTTATTGAGATGTAGACATTGTTGTGTATTGATGCAATCATTCTATAGGATAAATTCCTTATAATGGAATTAATGGCCCAAAAGGAATGCATTTTAACCTTTTCCCCACAGTCTTGCTCAAACTGGGTATTTACAGATAATTCTTTTAATTTGTGTCTTGCTTAGAGGAAGGCCTTTCTCACACCACTGTTATAAAAAAAAATTTCCCTACATTTTCTATTCCACTGTTTTGTGGTTTTTAAAAATCCCAATTTTTTTAAATCCAGGGATCAGCAAATGACTGCCAAATCCAGCCTGCTGCCTATTTTTGCGAATAAAGTTTTATTGGAACCGAGCTACACCAATTATTTACAAATTATTGAAAACTGCTTTTGAACTACAATGGCAGAGTTGAATACTTGAGACAGAAATTATATGGCCCGTAGAGCCAAAAATATTTACCCGACCCTGCCTAATTAATACCTAGAATGTATTTTATTTTATCCTTTGTTATTATGAAGGAAAGTTTATCTTCTTTATTAAGTTTATCTTATCAATTGTCATAAAAACCATTCAGTGAATGGTTCTTTTCCTCGCTGATGTGAAATGCCATCTTTGTTATATAACAACTTCCCATACATCCATGGCTGTTTCCTTTAGTCTCTATTCATTGACCAGTTGGTCTTTTCCTGCGTGGTCTTTTCCTTCATTTCTTTAGCTTTATACATTTTTTCCCTAGAGTTTTATAATTTAAGTTTTTATATTTGGTAAGTCAAGTCCTTACTTGTCCCTTTTCAAAAAGATTATTTTCTTTTTTGTTTTCTCTTTAGATGAATTTTAGAATCTGCTTATAAAGATCTCAGTGGGGTTTATCAGCAGTATTTCATGGGCTATATTTCAGAAGAGAATTGAAATGTTTACAATATTCTCGGGTGGTGACCATTTCCTCATAGCTTCACACACCTACATCTAATATTATCATTTTTTTCACCAGGGCCAATTGATAAAAAATAATGGTGCTTCCTTCCAATCACTAACAATAGATAAAAGCAGGTTTTTTAGCTTATTATTACTTTCCCTCAGTTTTTTTTTTTCCTTACTGTACGTTAAGATAAGGTATTGCCCTATAACTGACAGAAGCGGAAGACAGGATTTGACTACTTCACCGATACTACCTCACCAGAATTCTATGCTGTAGAAAACAGTTTTAACAACTGCTCAATTGAAAGACATTGGTCCCTAAAAATAAGATCTTCAGCAAACATCCTCCCTATTGACTCAACATTGATGTTCCAAAATGCTCCACCATTTCCTGTTGTCTACATCAGTTTTTAGTCAGCTACATGCTGAGTGAGCAAGTTACAAATACTCCTCTTCACACAGGCAAGGCCCACAAAGGGCAGCAAATGCAGCCCCATTCCAGTTTCTTTCCCACACTCATAGAATATTAGCCCAGCTTCCCAGCCCCCTTGTGTTCACCCTCCGCACTGGCAGGGCAGGAGTTGGATTCTCGGGTTGGAATCCCTCATGTGCAGCCTCAGAGATGTGGATTTGCGGGCAGGAAGTTCCTTTGGGCATGCTCTTGTGACTGGACAGAGGGAGGAACTGACCTATCAGTGATAGAAAAAGCCTCTCCATGGGTCCTGTCCAGAGCTCTGGAGCTGGAATGGCCCTTCAAAATTGTCCCAAATTAGGGCAAGAGGCCTGGGTCTTTACACCTCAGCAGTGAGTAGTCATGGGCAGGGGCTGCCCCAGAGAGAGGGCATGACCTTGGGCAAAACAGTTCTCAGTTGAGGGCAAACCCCATTGAGAGACTCAGCCAAGCGCCTATGGCTGCCAAGCCCCCAGCGCCTAAGGAAGTTGAGTGCCTCCCTCCCAAAGGTGGGATCTGGGCAGAAGAGCCCAGCATCCCCTACAGAGCTACAGGGGATTCCTGACTTTTCCTCTCATCTCTCAGGTTTCTATGAGCTGAGAACTCAAATACCTTCAGAGGCACTGCTCAGCTTTGGTGTTTAACCTTTCCCACAAAACTCTCATGTCATAGGCAGGTAACTTTCATTCCTTCATGCACAACCCAGAATCACAAGCCAAGTATCCGGGAGAAACCACTCCAGATTTATGTTTTTACCACAACCCCAAAACTGTATCATTCACATAAGTAAGAAAAAAGTATTCAATTTTTGTTTTTTAAAGAAAACCTTACATTGTCAATGAACTAGCATTATGGCCTGTTCCCTTGGCACATTTTAACATGTATTAAAAAAAAAAAAAACTGTACAGATTACAAGGACATTTTATAACGACTCAAAAATTGACCATGAAATTACTTATGTGGTCTTTGATAATAACAGCATCAATAATAATTATGACCATCATTTGTATGGTGCTTCAGAATTTACGAAGTGCTTTCATATCACTAACTTGCTGAGTGTCAGGCGAGGCAAGGATTGTTATGAAGAACTTGGCTCAGAGAGGTGAGTTGGCCCATGCCTCTGCTGGAGCCTGCCTCAGCCAGAGGATGCTGCAAGTCTGATTGTGCCCAGAGCCCCCCTACCTCCCCTCCACCTACTCTTTCTTCTCCTCTCCAGCTCTAACCCACCTTCACCTGGTCCACGCTCTATGCTCTTTCCTGTTGATGCAGACAGTGTCCACACTCCCCAACCAGTATCTTCCCTCTTGGGAAGGACCTGTGCCCTGCTTTACCTTTTTCTATTTATCTTTATTAAAACCTGATCTTAGAGCACCTGGGTGGCTCAGTGGGTTAAAGTCTCTGCCTTGGGCTCAGGTCATGATCTCAGGGTCCTGGGATGGAGCCCTGCATCGGGCTCTCTGCTCAGCGGGGAGCGTGCTTCCCTTCCTCTCTCTCTCTCTGCCTGCCTCTCTGCCTACTTGTGATCTCTATCAAATAAATAAATAAAATCTTAAAACAAACTAACAAACAAACAAAACCTGCTCTTAGCTGGCTGTCCCTGGGAAAAGGACTCATAAACTATTTCATACCAAGCTATTAATACCCATCAATGATGAATAAACTGCCTTTTCAACCCACCCCAGGTATGTATTATTTGCATTTTAACAGCTTCATATTGTGTTGGAATATGAAACAGGTTAATGAGGAAGAGGTTTTGGACAGGGCCTTTCTAGCTGCCTATCTCCACCCCATTCGTGTTATTTTACTGCTCCACTGATGAGGCATAAATTACACAGAGTACTGGACTTTAAGTCAGAAGAACTGGATTTTTAGCCCCTGTTCTTAGGTAGATACTTAAGTTTGCTGGCTTCCACCTCCCCACCTCTTAAGTGAGAAGATTCGTGTTTCACTTTGCAGGATGACCGGAGGGATGAATGGCACAAAAATCTCACTGTTCGGACAGTTTGTCAAAACTGTGGCTAGAGAAATTTGCAGTGGGGATGGTCCAAGGATGCTGCCAAGAACTCTCTGTCCCACGGATCTCACACCAGCAGGGCCCCGGAAGTTCCCCTGGTATATGGGAGCTACACTGCAGAACTGGTTTCTGCCAGCGGCTGAGACTG
Source organism: Mustela nigripes (assembly GCF_022355385.1). Classification (NCBI taxonomy): domain Eukaryota; kingdom Metazoa; phylum Chordata; class Mammalia; order Carnivora; family Mustelidae; genus Mustela; species Mustela nigripes. The sequence goes on from NC_081560.1 coordinate 51,052,956, forward strand.
GTGACCGGCTCTTCCCTGTCTGTGGCTTGTCCTCGAATAGGTGACAGGGATCTCACTGAAATACCTCCTGAGGCACTTCTTCTCTCAGTGATCCATCTTTTAAATGCAGTGACTTCTGTCATTAATGCTGTTTTATGGCTCTAGGGAAGGGGAGGGTGAGTACTTCCCAGAACAAAGAAGATAAAGGGGGAGGGGGGTAGAGTAGTGACATAGGAGCATCAAACAGGAAGGGCAAGCAAGCAGAGGACTTCTGCAAGGGAAAGAGCAAAATACACAGGAGGGGAGACTGGTTTCTGGAGTTCAGACACTGCTGTTCTTTGGGGTTAACTCAGTGTGTATGGCAGGGGGAAAGGAGGGAGGTAAGAATATAAGGAGCCCAGAAGAGTAAAAAAGGTTGGTAGAATATCCTCAAGCACAGGTGCCCAGAAGTAGAAGAGATGTGGTGATACAGGATATTGAGGGGACAGAGGGATTAAAAAAAAAAATCCCCTCTGCTTTCCTATGTCCTGAGCCCTGCAGAGAAGGAAGGGATCTGCAAGTTCCCAGGCCACAGGGAAGGCAGCCGAGCATGCCAGCTCATACTAAAGTAAAGGGTGCCATGTCCCCCTAGTAGAGGGTTGGAAGTAGGCTGTCCAAGCTGCCAACTGGGATTCACAGCCAGGCCTCAGAAGATCTGCAGGACACTGAGGGGCAAGTGAAGTCTCAGTCAGATGAGACCCACTATGCTGGGGCCACCATGAGAGAAAAGACCACAAGTTATTCCAGCCAAGAACACTTCAACAGTGGATGGAGTAGGAGCAGAGGCCACTGCTGCCTGGGCACTGGTGGATATAAACGACAGCTTCCTTGGGGGCCAGGAAAAGTCCCCAGAGAAGGATAACATTTGGGCTAAGAGTCCTTAGTCTTTATTTCAACACCAAGCTTCTCCTTGCACTTGGATTACTTCCTGGAAGGGGAGCCTGGGTGGTTCAATTAGTTAAGCATCTGCCTTCAGCTAGGGTCATGATCCCGGGGTCCTGGGAACAAGCCCAGCATTAGGCTTCCTGCTCAGTGGGGAGCCTCCTCCTCCCTCTCCCTCTGCCCCTCTTCCTACTTGTGCACGCACGTGCTCTCTCTCTCTCTCAATTAAGTAAATAATATCTTCAAAAAAAATTTAAAAAGATTATCTCTTCGAAGGAGGAAGAGGAACCTTTGAAGGAGAGAACCATCCAGATATGGAGTCCAAAATTTAAATTCATTATCTACCTAAAATAAGGAAAAGACTGAGTTACACTTAATTGGCAAGTTTAACACTACTCACATCAATGGGAATGACACTCTGCAAGGAAAGTTAGTTCTAGGAGGATGGAATAAAGAAATCCCCACCGTTACCACCGGTTTTTTTTCACACATGTGAGACACAATATGTGTCACAAATAAATGTCTTTACTATAGATGAGAAAAGCAGCCCCCTAATCCCTGTCACATTCTGGCAAATCCCAATCATAGAAAATACAAGGTTAACAAGGTAGAACATCACTTTTTACTTCTCTAGTATAAGCAGTTTCTCTACAGCAACTTCATTGTATGCCTTCAGGATGCAGTTACCATTCACCATATTGTTTTGAAAAACCACCAGTTAGGTGCACCAGGGACTGATACTAGGAATAGGACTTGAAAATTCCCAATGAGTTCATGATTTCTAAAGCCCCTTCTAACTCTTGACCCTTGTGGAATTCTGACAGTGATTTTTGTCAGTGCGAAGCAACAGGCAGGGAAGTGGCTGTCTTTTCCATGTACCATCTCCCTTCACCCATTAACAGCTGAGAGGTGGGGGAATCAAGGCCACCTCAAGGGGAAACACACGCAGTTATACATGGGTTTCTACACGGAAGTCATGACTCTTTAAAAAGATTCAAAAGGAGTTTAAAGCAATGACCCCATTCAGGTCTTCCAAAAACAGTGGCAGACAACTGCATTAGAGCAATCCCAAAATCTAAGACTTAGAGACTGTGAATCATCAACAAGCTGGGAATGATGAGTGAGGGACAAGTTAGGGTCTGCATCTTTATTAACTTTTTTTAAAATTTCCCAATTGTATCCTTAGGAACTCGAGATTTCTGAAGGCCAGATTGGTTATGCATCTAAATTAGCTGCTGAAACCCCTATTGTCAAACCATCTCTCATTTACGATATGACTTTATATACCTATTTCCTTTGTCGTGGTGGAGGAAGGAAACTGTAATTTCTTGAAACTCACTATCTGCCAGGTATTTCATGCATCCTTCATTTAATTCTAATGGTTAGTCACAATTGGTATTCTTATTCAGTGTCAGAAGCCGAAACTAACGAGAAAGAGATTATGTCTTGCCCAGGTAGTAAGAGATAGAGCAAGAATATAGCAATAGTACCTAGTACCTAGTCTTTCTTTTATTGCATACTCTTGTGGCAGGAGCTGATTTTCTCACTACTCTGTGGTGTCCTTAACTATTTGTGGTGTAAGTTTATATGCACCTTCCGTTCACTTGAATGGCAGCCTCCCTGATACACTAGTCTAAATATATTTGTATAATTCTCTCACTTATAGGCCAAGGGATATAGTCAGAATATAGCATGGATAAATAAATAGATGGGAAATAGGAGAGAAATTTTAAAATTTAGAACATAAAATGAGAAGGATTATTCAATAAAACGTCAAGAAACAAAAGAAAATAAGGGAGAGACAACATTTAAAGAGATAATGTCTATGAGTTAATACAAGACAAAAAACCTTACATTTAAAAACAACAAAAATCCCAAAGACTCTACCAGAAAAACGATTAGAAGTTACAGATGAATTCAGTACAGTTGCGGTATACAAAATTAATACAGAAAAATCAGTGACATTTGTATACACTAATAATGAAGTACAAGAAAGAGAAATTAAGAAAACAATTCCATTTACAATTACACCAAAAAGAATAATATAGCTAGAAGTAAACTGAACCAACGAAGTGAGAGACCTATACCCTGAAACTATAAAATACTGATGAAAGAAGTTAAAGATGACACAAACAAACGGAAAGATATTCCGTGCTTACGGAGTTGAAGAACCAATACTGTGAAAATGTTCACACTACCCAAAAGTAATCTACAGATTCAGTGCAATCCCTATCAAAATACCAATAGCATTTTTCACAGAACTAGAACAAATAATCTTAAAATTTGTATGGAACCACAAAAGACCCTTAATTGCCAAAGCAATCTTGACAAAGAAGAACTAAGCTGGAGGTATTGCAATCTCAGATCTCAAGATATACTACAAATCCATAGTAATTAAAACAGTATGATGCTGTACAAACATAGACATATAGATCAATGGAACAGACTAGAGTCCAGAAATAAATTCTTGCTTACATGGTGAATTAATCTATGGCAAAGGAGGCAATAGTATACAATAGGGAAAAGACAGTCTTTTAAATAAATGGTGCTGGGAGAACTGGACAGCTGCATGCAAAAGAATTAAACTAGACCATTTTCTTACACCATACACAAAAATAAACTCAAAATGGATTAAAGACCTGAAACCATAAAACTCCTGAAAGAAAATATAGACAATAATTTCTTTGACATCAGCCTTAGCGACATTTGTCTCAATATGTCTCTTCAGGCAAGTGAAACTAAAGCAAAAATAAACTATTGAGACTACACCAAAATAAAAATCTTTCACACTGTGAAGGAAACCATCCACAAAGAGCAATCTACTGAATGCAAGACGATATTTGCAAATGATATATCTGATAAAGGGTTAATATAGAAAATACATGAAGAACTTATACAACTCAATCCCAAATCATCATCATCATCATCATCTGATTAAAAATGGGCAGAGGACCTAAAAAGATATTATTCCTGGAGGAGATCATGCCAAGGGAAATAAGTCAGAGAAAGTCAATTATCATATGGTTTCACTTATATGTGGAACATAAGGAATAGGAAGACATTAGGAGAAGGGAAAAATGAAAGTGGAGAAATCTGAGTGGGAGGTGAACCATGAGACACTATGGACTCCGGGAAACAAACGGAGAGTTTACAAGGGGAGGGGATGGATTAGCCTGGTGATCTGTATTAAGGAGGGTATGTACTGCATGGAGCACACTGGGTGTTATATGCAAACAATGAATCATGAAACATAACATCAGAAATTAATGATGTGGCACATGATGGCACAATGATCTTCCACTTGATGGGGTATTACTCCACTATAAAAAAGAACAAAATCTTGCCATTTACAACAACATGAATGGAAGTAAAGGGTCTTATGATAAGTGAAAGAAGTTAGGACAGGACAAATACCATTTGATTTCACTTATAGGTGGAATCTAAAAAACAATAAATGGGGGGCTCCTGGGTGGCTCAGTGGGTTAAAGCCTCTGCTTACAGCTCAGGTCATGATCCCAGGGTCCTGGGATCGAGTCCCACATCGGGCTCTCTGCTCTGCGGGGAGCCTGCTTCCCTTCCTCTCTCTCCGCCTGCCTCTCTGCCTACTTGTGATCTCTGTCTGTCAAATAAAAAACAATAAATGAACAAACAAACAAACAAACAAAAAAGCAGAAACAGACCTGTAAATACAGAGAATAAACTGATGGTTGCCAAAAGGAAGGGGATGGGGCTGGGGAAAAATGGGTAAAAGGGAGTGGGAGACACAGGCTTCCAGTAATGGAATGATTTAAGTCATGGGGATGAAAGGTACCGCATAGGAAATATAGTCAATGGTATTGTAATAGCTTTACATGGTGACAGATGGTAGCTACACTTTCAATGAGCATACCATAACATATAGACTTGTTGAATCACTATTTTGTATACCTGAAACTAACGTAACACTGAGTATCAACTATAGTCCAATAAAAATAAAAAATAAAAAAGTTGAAACTTATAATAAAAAAACCAATAAATCCTTAAAAGAATAAAATTTTTAAAAATCCTACATTTTAACACACCATTTGGAAATTTCAAACAACACTAATCCTTAAAAACACCCATAGGGAAAAAAATCAATTACCGACAGAAGCATACCAATTTCAGTGATCACGGACTTCTAAAGATCAACAATGGAGGTTGAGTCAATGCAATACCAGCTTCAGAGTGTTGCAAAGAAAGCAGATAATATAGAAGGTGTAGAATACTATAACCAGCTAAAGTGCCATGCAAGACTAGAGGTGAAATAAAGACATTTTCAGAAAGAGACTGAAAAGAATTTATCCTTTCAAGACCCTATCAACTGAACCCAGAAAGAAAAAAATACATCAAAAGTCGCAGAAGTGAACAAATATGGGTAAATATCAATAAACATTGACCATATAAAGAAATGGAAATATTTATGTTTAGCTTGGGAGTACAAACCAACAATATGGTTAGAGAGGGTTATTGGAGTTAAACTCATTCTTTTTTTTTTTTTTTTTTACCATGTTTCCCAATTTTTTTTTATTTTCCCCCTACGTTTAACTATTTAAAAAGTTTTTTTTATTAATAAATGGGCTCCTCTGTAGTTCACATAAGTGAACTTTAAGTTCATTTTATACAAACATTGCAAAAAAATATTGGGAATGAAAGATGGTAGGAAAAATTGCTCACATTGCTAATTAACATGCATATATGAAAGGAGGAAAATGTTTTGTTAGTAGTTAAACTCATTCTAATGAAGTAAGTGTCCTTACTTCGTTCAGAAGAAGAGTAAAAAATATAATATGCAAACTAGTGGAGGAAAAAAAGAGGAGAAAGGAAACTAGATTTATTCCATAGAAGGCAAGAAACAGAAAAGAAGTAAAGAAAAAGCACTGTGAAGAGAACAAAAGAAGATGGAAGAAGTCAATCTAAATATTTCTATTATCATGGTAAATGCAAATAGTCTAAACTTGCTAGTTAAAAGAGCTTACTGCTTACTTTAAAAAAAAAAAAAGACTATGTTTTATCATAAGAAGTACAGTTAGTGGCTTGGACAACTTCATGGCTCAGAAAGTTTGAAGGTAATTGGGTCAAAGAAGATAGGAGAATACCAATTTTTAAAAAGCTAGTGTAGCTATGTTAGTATTAGACTCACTGGACTTTTAGGAAAAAACACATTTGGGGAATAAAGATGTGTCACTGCATAATGATAAAAGAACCAAGTCTTTTCTGACACCAAAGTCTATCTTAGCAGCTCTCCATGCTGCCTGGCCCTCATGACCACTGTGAACATACATAATGAAACAGTCGATGACAATTCTATTAACAGAAAGATGATTTTAAATCCCCACAGGAAGTCAAACTAGCCTGAGATGGAGTTCCAGCCACCACTTGCCAGCTTTTTTGCTTTATTTCATTTCACCTTTCTGTGCCTCAGTGTCCTCATCTGTAAAATGTGGCCAGCCATACCTGCCTCTAGTGGTTTGTATGAAAATTAGAAAAATTAAAGGAAATAGAGGGCCAGTTTCTACTAGCTTCTCAACAAATGCTAGTTCCCTCATACCTTATTTCTTATCACAAAAAAGCAAAACCTGAAAAACATAACTTCGGAAGGCAAATTGCTATTTAGGATTTCACATCGAAATCATTTTTCTTATAAAGAGTTAATTATCCATGAAATTAAATATTTATGCATTCACAGAACCAATGTGGCTGGTCTAGAAATTACGAGACTTTTCTTAATGTCTTCACAGCTGATGTTTTTCTATGGTGGGAATATTATAAAATTACTTTTTACAATTATCTAAAGAGAATTGTGTTTGGTAAGGTCGATTAGGAAAATATCGTGCAGCTGAACAGTTAAATGCAGTTGTGGAAATGCTGAAGGTGGATTTAGATGCTCACTTGTAGGTAGTTCAGCATTTGGAGCATATTTTCTATTAAAATGAGACCACAAGCGGTTAACTGTTTACCAAGTGGGGTGACCAACTGTCCCGGCTGACTTGGGACCGAAGGGCTTCCTAGAATATAGGACTTTTAGGGCTAAACCTAGGACCAGAATTTTTAGTCGACCTACCAGGCCAGCACCCTATAACTGATCTGCCTGCATCAGTCACAGTTGCCGGAACCATTCTTGAGAACCTGCTCTGCCAACTGCCAGTTTCTCCTGTTAGTGGGCACAGCACTTGATCTCTGTCAGTCACCTGCGGCCCCAGATGCCAAAATTCCTCCAGGGTCTGTGTGTGGGAGACAAAAGAAACGCTTCCTCTCTGCTATACTTTGTCACTTAGACCCCAATGCAGCCTGTTCTATGCCGAGAATATCACTTCTTCCAAAAACATGGTGCTTTTAGTTTTGTGTACTTACCCTTCTCACAATGCTACCCAAAATGAGTCCCCTGTTTTCAGAGTGGAGGTAGAGGCATTAAGAGAGGATCAGATGCCATCTTATCCCCTCTCTGGTCTTTACGCTCTCATCCTACCTCCCATTTGTATCAACTCAGATAATTGATGTCACTCTGAGATGACAATCGATGCCCAGTTTGAGATGGATGGCCATTCACTAGTCCCCAGACAGTCACCTCAAAATTCTACTTGGAGCTTGTTTAAGCACCTGCACAGACTTTCTTCTAGGAGTGTAACGTAGCTAATAATGACCTTGAGATCTGCAAAAGAGCAGCCTATTGAATAACTGCCATTCACAGGTCCACTTCAAATGACACTCCCACTCCCTGCACATTCTAGTGGAAATGAGTTCAGCCTCCCTCGTTCTCCCACAGCAATTACTTTCTGGTCCTATTTAAACCTCAATCATGATCTGCCTCGTATTAGAGTCACTTAAGCATGTGTCTGTCTCCTTCATAAATTGTTAGGTCTTTAAGAGGAGAGAAACTATCCCACTCATCTTTATATCACTCTCAGGAAAGAGCAGAGTACCTGTCACTATTCGAGACTATTCGATGAATGTTTCAGGAATTGATAACATCCTTGGGACTCTAGAAACTCATTAGAGATCAGCTGGCTCTGTTTTGACTTGGTCAATAATTCAGTCTGTTAGAAGGAATGATTATATTAAATATGTTCTGCCAACATTGCTTATTCTTGCCTTAAAATTTATAGACCAGTTAATTTGGTAGGTCACTATGATTTGAAAAGATCTGGCAATGAGAGAAAAAATGTAGGAATCAGAATAAATAAAATTCAAATTTTTCTAGGCAAACTTTCATTGAAAATTCTTTCAAATGATGCTTTTCCCTTCAGTAGATAACACCCCAACAGTAAGGTGTTACTTAGAAAAAAAGGGTAAAATGTGATTTTTATATTCTACCCAAAGGCTCTCATTTCAACTTTAAATTGCCTCATAATACAATACGAGAGCAGCCAAGCCAATGAGTAAAGTCAAATTTCAAGTAAATACACTGAACAAATCAAGTTTCAAATTCAATTAACTTTTGGGAAAATAAAGAATCCTGAAATTAGGTATAGATTGGGAATTAAAGGAATCTGTGTCTTTATAGGGAAAGAAACACCACAATCCTTTATAAGTTTAAATATCGGAATTGCTTAAAGACAAAAATAGTTGTAGGATGCACCATACATTAGAGTTAATAATACACATAATCTGCTAATATGACATACTAATAATCTTTTAATACATTAGCAATGTAAGTGGCAATAATTTGCAAAAGCTCCAAAATTATCATTCGCTCAAAGCCAGTGGAAAATTATTCATGACTCAAAAAGTATTTCAGAGAGTTCTGGCACTACAATATGTCAAGTTTCTGAACTTGACAATCAGGGTAATCCAAGGTGAATCAGACTTCTGAGATGTCGGGAAAGAAGAGTCTATTCAACCAATACCTTTAAAAGCACCAAGAATTTGTGTTTAAATAAACTCCTGTACTTCTGTCAAGGCCCTGCTGTGAATGGTACCTGCACTTCCTGAAAGGATCACAAGGAATCCTTTGAGATTGTTCACCAAACAATGTATTTGCTGTGGCTCCTCTGGGATCACTCCCAGGCATCACCATCAGCTCCAGACAGAACTGGCTTTCACTGAGCACTTACTAAGTACCATCGCACACTAACACCCCAATTGCAAAGTGTTTCAATCCTGCAGCATTAGAACAAGTTTAAACTGATAGCTATTACTTAGCACACTAAACTATGAGCTCACTAAACTATGACACATACGATTAGTTATATGATATTCCACTCCAATTTTTTAAAAAAGGAAAAGATGCTGTGGGATTTCACACTGTACTAATTTTTCTAATAGACAGAAGAAAAGGCAATCATTTAGTTGTGACAATATCATAATCCTTCTACCCATGAACCACAATAAAAGAATATTCTACAGAACCATCTCATTCAAAAGGCAGTTTTCCTTTATAATGATAGAAAAGGTATTTATTTAGTTCTGAGCGTTGTAACTGATTCCAGTGTTCTACAAGGAGGAGAAAAAAATATTTTCTGTTGCCTCAGAGTAATAAGTAACCATACAAACATAATGCATGTGTACTGGAAAGAAAGAGGGGACAATGAATTGTCATCCTATTTGCTTTTCTGTCATCAGCAAGGCCACCGAGTCTGCATGTGGGCCCAGCTCTGACAGGCATCTTCACAGCAGAAAGCACTGTACCACTGTGTGCGAGTCCCAATCCAGTGCTGATTTTTCCTGTCCTTTATATCTGCTCCTCTGTCCTGACTTTTATCGAGACAGGGGGAAGAGATAGTAGATCCTAAGAAAGTCAAAATGTAGCAAAAGAAATAGTAAGTCCTTTCCTTCCTGAATTAGAGAGTACAGCCGACCCTACAACATTTATTCTCTGAATTTACAAATTTGTCCATAAGATCATAATTGAGAAACTTAGGCTGAGAAGTCCAGTCCTGATTTGGCTGAATGAAGAATATTATCAGAGATGCCAATCTGCCCTGGAGCCAGCGTATGGAAAAGCAGGTGGGTTTGGGGTGGGGAGGAAGGGAGAAATGCTGGAAAGAAGAAAGCTGGAGCTGGGACTTGCTTTTATCCCAAATGGAAGCTTCCCTTCAAAACAGTAATCCAGTGGTCCAGACCTATCATGTGGTCAAATTCAAAGGATAAGCATCAAGAAAAATTTAAAAGCACTCAAAGTATGCATTGTATATACTGCTCTCTCATATCTGCTTGTTCTCTACTCTTCTCTTGCATTCCTCATCTAGCAGTGGGCACTCCTGCTCCGAACCTCAGCTCAAGCGTCAAGAGCTCCAGGATATTTGGCCTGCTTCCTCCATGGTCCCCAGCCTTGGGCAGGAGCCACTTCATGGTTCCTGTAACACCTTCTGCACACTTCTTGTTAGGGAGGTGGTATCTCTGCCCCTGAAATGGGGAAAAAAAGCTATGAAGGGCCCCTTCCTCTACTCTCATCCCCATGACCCTTTGCTTGGTGGAATCTGATGGATTCATTAACCACAGTGCACGGTGGGCAGGGACCCTGTATCTGAAGTTAACTTGCATTTACTCATGCCCCTTCCTCCATCTACTGCTAGACGTGGCAGACTGGCTCTTCTTGTCTCTGCATCTGTTTGGCTAAGTGGATCTGAGCCTCTGCCCCACAGACCTCACTACTCCTGCCATGCTGCACTAGGATGCTGAGATGCTGATGGGGTACAGAGGTACTGCAGATGTTCAGGCCTTAGCTGGATGCTCTGATTCAGCTTACGGCAGCCCTGCATTTGGCCTCATTGGATACTTGCCCATCTGGCACTTTTTCCCTATTTTAGCCATTGATTCTACAGTTCCTTTGTCAGGCAACTGCAAAGGGAAGCATAAGTGAGTAGGTTCTAGCACCTCACTATACCCAAACTTCTAACACTCCTATCTTTGCACTTCCAATAATACACTGTAAATATCTGCCTCCCTCATTAGATGGTAAATTCCTTGAAAAACTATTATTGATCTTTATATCCCCAGTACAATGTCTGATACATAGTAGTTACTCAAATACTGTTGAGCGGATGAATGGATGGATGGATGAGTTTGACCATTCTTGGACCTACTTCACTGACCCAAACCTGGCCACTCTGCCTCTGTTCCTATCAGGTAGTCTCCTGACCACTCCCTATATAAGCTCAGGCTGCCCCACCTCTGTGTTCACCCAGTTCAACATCCTCATTTTCTATTAAGACTTTTCCAGCTAGTTCTGCCCACACTCATTTCTTTTTCTAAATGCCTTTGGCACAATTTAGTACTTTGCTATTCTCAGGTTGTTTTAAGTGTGCTAAGGTTATGTTCTGAACCAGGCTATCTAAGACCTGGGTGTTGACTGACTTCTTCCATGAAACATTATCAGGAGGGCAAAGTTTGTGAATAGAGAAACTGTTATCTAGTCTCCCTACCTTGAATTAGGAGGGGAAAGTCACTTCCTTTGCCTAGGCCTCAGTTTCCTCCTCTATGAAAATGGGGGTATAATCATCTGAGTGTGTCACAGGCATTGTAAGTGACAAAATAAAAATACAATGGCATCTGCAAAAACCTTATGCACAATTTATACCTCTTAGAATGTAGAATTGAGTTTGGATCATCAGAGACCTTAATAAATACTTGGAGATTTGCTTGATAAAGAAGATGTTGCTTAAATGTATCTCATTTTAATGAAGGTTCAGTTGTTCTTACTGTAACTCTAATAAGGATTATTATTACTTGTAATGACAGATGGGTGATCTGGTACATTTACTCCTGTTCCAAAGAGGGTCAGCAGGCTGTAAATATTTGAAAAATATTACTAGGGAATCTCCTGGAATGTAGTTTTGCAATTTATAAATGTTTACTATTATTGTATTGCTTGAAGTGAATTCGTTTCTATTAGGGATATCTTAGTCTGTTTGGGCTCCTATATCAAATTACCATAGACAAGTGCCTTAAAAACGGAAATTTATTGCTCACAATTCTGGATGCTGGGAAGGCCAAGATCAAGGCAGCAGTAGATCTGGTATCTGCTGAGGGCCTGCTTCCTGGTTCATAGACAACCATATCCTTACTATGTCCTCACATGATGGAAGGAATACAGGAGCTCTCTGGGGTCCCTTTTAAAAGGACACTAATCTCATTCATGAGAGCTTCACTCTCAGGACCTAATCAACCCCACCTAAAGACCCTACCTCCAAGTGCTGGCTCTTTGGGGATTAGGATTTCAACATATAAATATGAAAGAAAACAAACATTCAATCTCCAGCAAGGGAATTATAATCCAACACAAGAATTATCAAAAACGTCATCCTTATCCATTCCCCTACTATTACTTATTTGTAACATTATCTTAACTTGAATTCTGATCTCAGCATAAACCTATGTAGAATGTCAGGTAGGATTTACAATCCCTGTGTCAGGAAATGAGAACTCAGAAAATTAGTAAATGTGAAGGTCCATTGGCATGGAAGCCACCAAGTCGGGGCCACAGGGCTCACATGTTATGAAGAGTCCGTCCTCTTTCTAGTAAGATGAGGTGAAGAGGTGAGATAGCAAGGCCTGATTTATAGGTAAAATAGAGACGGTTTAATATTTAGCCTTTGGGGCACTTAGATTTGGTAGGTAAGTTTAAACTTTTATTTTAAAATGAAATTCCCAGGTTATTTTTCAAGGGTTTATATATATCACTCCTATCTGCTCTGCTCCGTGTAACTGAGCAACTGAGAACTGAGTAAATACTCTATAATTGGTGATGAATATTCAGATCACCTGTGCTGCCAAATGAATCTTTCAGTCAACTTGTTTTGCATCCTATTAACTTCGGTAAAGAAAATCTCCAAACATACTGGTTAGTAAAGAACTTCTGACGTTGTGTGATAAGAAGCTGTGACTTATTCAACATTTTAAGATTAAAAAAAAACACAAAACCACTTTACATATCCGGCGGTAGTCCCCTACACCCTCGCCTGCTCTTATCCAGGTTGCGGTGGGGGGAGGATATGTTTAGGACCCCCAGTGGATGCCTGAAACTGCGGAGAGTACAAAGCCCTAAATAGACTGTTTTTCTTTTTTTCCTAGGTATACATAACTACAATGAAGTTTAGTTTATAAATTAGGCACAGTAAGAGATTAATAACAAGGATTAATAATGAAATGGGACAATGATAACAACAGATTCTAATAAAAGTGAATTTGGCCTCTCTCCAAATATTTTACTAAGCTGTACTCACCCTTACTCTCCCTGGGAGATGTGAGATGATAAAACGCCTACTCCACTAGCGGAAGCGAGGAGAATGACCTGGGCGCTGTGATGTAAAGCTAGGCTACTATAACCTTCTGACGATTGGTCAGAAGGAGGAGCGTCTCCTTCCAGATGGCGGTTGTCCGCAGGCAATCGAAACTGCGGAAGGCGAAGTGCAGATGAGGCTATTTAGTTCAAAGCCCAAAGAAAGAAAAATAAGGACCCAGTAGTGCAATTGCAGGATCATAGGGAAGCTATTTTTAATTTCTTCTATGGAGTACCACGATTCCATCAGAGAGGATGAATACCCAACTTTCGTGTCAACATGGACAGGATTGGAAGAGATTATGCTGAGTGAAATAAGTCAAGCATAGAGAATCAATTATCATATGGTTTTGCTTTTTTGTGGAGCATCGGAATAACACAGAGGACATGGGAAGATGGAGAGAAGGGAGTCAGGGGAAATTGGAGGGAGACACGAACCTTAAGACACTGTGGATTCCAAGGAACTAACTGAGGGTCTTGGAGGGGGAGAGGGGTAGGAGGTTGGGTGGGCCTGGTGGTGGGAATTGTGGAGGGCACCTACTGCATGGAGCATAGGGTGTGGTGCATAAACAATGAATTCTGGAGCACTGAAAAATTTAAAAAATAAACAAAAATTGAAGAAAAAAATAAGGACCCACTTAGGAAAATTGCGCAGTGGTTTCATTGAAGGGAGTATCACTGACTTCAGTGGCAGAAACAGAATTCATTATATACAGAGAAGATTTTATATACTCTAAGATTCTCTAAGACGGAATGTATATAGGGGTTTTGTAAACCATTTTAGAACAGCACATGAAAATATTTTTTGCAGTGGTTCAAAGTACAAACATAGGAGGAGACCCATTTTACTTGCTTTAGAAATTACATGTAAGACTCTAATAATATAAATTTTAAGCTAAGCCCATGTATAGGTACATGAAGGAGGGGGAAAGTTTAATAACCTTTAGTTGAATTAATGTTGTGTGAAAAGGTAGTCATTCCTACTCAGTGTATTTCTGTTTAGGACTCATTCTAAGTGTCGTGGTCCCCCCCCACCCCCACCGCCAAATGTATAGATCTGAGCTGTCTGATATGATAGCTGCTAGAAACATGTGACTATTGAAATTAAAACCCAGTAAAATTTAAAACTCAGCTCCTCCCTTGCACTTGCTACATGCACGTGCTCAAAAGCAACACAGGACTAGTGGCTACTATATTAGAGGAAAGGATATCTTGCAGAAAGTTGTTAGCCAGCAATCCTTTCTGCTAATAGTATAAGCTAACAAGGTTAACAAGGATTTCATGCCCATGTGGGGGAAAGTTCAGATAATTATTCCAAATTAGCATGCCCCTGCTCGAAGTTTCCAAACACTTTTATTGTCACACACACACACACACACACACACACACACACATATACACACCTGAGTCTTGATCATCATAAATCATTGTTTCTTTATATCTTCCATAATCACTGCTTTAATATTGGTGAAACAAACTTCGAACCTGCTACTGGAGGGAGATTGTGATGTAACGAATACCTTAAAATAATTCTCACTATTGCAACCGCAGGTTTTTCATTGAAGAGCAGAACATTTTTGAATGCTTAGTACTTTATTTAAACACACATATATACAAGGATGACAAAGGGAAACCGCAGAGTTGAGCACAGTGGCCGCATGCATGGGGAGGGTTGGCAGACTCTAGTTTTACAGGATGAAATTTGGGTTGAAAAATAGGTAAAGACCGGAGAGCAAGTTTCATTTCCCATCACCACATAGAAGGGTCTTCCAGCCTGTCAGACATAAGAAGGAAAGCATGTGAGGGGCGCCTGGGTTGTTCAGTGGGTTAAAGCCTCTGCCTTCAGCTCAGGTCATGATCCCAAGGGCCTGGGATAGAGCCCCACATCGGGCTCTCTGCTCAGCAGGGAGCCTGCTTCCCCTTCTTTCTGTCCTCTACCTGCCTCTCTGCCTACCTGTGATCTCTGTCTGTCAAATAAATAAATAAAATTTAAAAAAAAAAAAAAAAAAAAAGGAAAGTATGTGAGAGAAGCTTCCCAACTTCCTGGGAGGCTTTCGAAAGTGAGACATTCAGTCCTGAACCAAAAGATGATCAGGAACTGTTGAAAAAGGCCCCTGTTGGCATTCTAAATAGGAGGTCGTGAGGGACACCAGAGCAGAAGACAGTGGCATAACATGCAGCAGCCCAGCCAAGTAGCTTCCACTCATGTTCATGGGAGTCTCGGGCAAATCTCAGAGGGAGTATTTAAAAGGCTCTGTATTTATCAGAGGAGCCAAAGAACTCTGCACTATTTCTGAAGATCAAAACTACAGGAATCACACAAAATGGTAACAAGAAAGTTATTGTTACACAACTCTGAATACCCGTCTTTTGTTTTCCCGCAAGCCTTTTTATGTAGTAAGATGCTATTTTTATAAAGAACTCTTTATAATAAAATGGCATTCACAAGCAACTTGAAGGCTGTCAACTTTGGCCCCCTCCTAACTGCCCATGATTGAGACTGTCCGTCAGGGTGCAATTAACTCTATTCCATGCGCCCACTGTGAGACTTTAAGCCACAGAACAAAGAGTAGCATCAAGGCTGTTAAGCCTGGATGGTTCTTTTTTTTTCAACCAAAGTACATAAGGTTTACCCTAAACTTTTTATCACAGTAAGCATCATATGCATGCCAGTGAAAGCTTAAAGGCATCTATTGTTTAGTGTTAAAAATAACCCTTGTGAACTTTCCACCTGCTTCCCTGGTATTTGCTGTTTACCTCTGGGTTGGTATCTCCAGAGACAAAATTGTTGTTTCCTTCAGGGAAAACAAACCTGACAACTCTACACTTGTACACTTGGCCCTGGCTGGCCATTTCACAAGACAACAGAGGGATGGTGGGAAGGAAAGTAAGTGACTCAGCAGGTCACCCAACTTGTTCTTTGGGGAGAACCTCAGTGAAGAGTGACAGGCCAGTCATGCTCCCTGAGCAAGTGTTCTAGTGACCTCTTCTGGGGAAGCTGGTTCTTGACATTGTCAAGATCTGGGTTTAAGGTCCACGAGCTCCAACAGAAATGGATGAAATATGCGCCCTGTGATCTTGTTCAGGGCAGGGGCAGGAGGGATAGGATATTAGAGCCAGGAGGTTATGAAATTGGAGGAAGGTCTGGCTGCTTTCCAGCAGCACTCATTGCTCATTGTTCACAATATTTCACACCGGCTCTTGGTAGGTACCTCTTGCCAAGACGAGTCCATACTCCCAGAAAGCCTCCACGGTCACAGACAAGTTACTAAGAATATTATGTCCTTAACATCCATTCCTTGAATGTGATAAATTATTATGTGATACTGAACTTAAAAGAAGTTGAAAAGTAGACAACAGCTGCCCCCCACTACCATCACGTCCCCCACACCCACCACCAAGATTTACCTACAACTTTATGCAGAATGAGGAAGACTAGAGCAAGACCCATGAGAGTCATATGCAGGACATCTAGATACTCCACATATCATACGAAAACTAAAGATTATCCTAGCCAAAGATGGACTGTTAGTCATTTCAGGGTAGAGACGGGGACTTACTCTATGTTCTCCTAATTCTAACCCAGTTAGAAATTCCATATAGAGTCTTTTCTGAGGTAAAAGTCTCTTATGTTAAAGATTTTCAAAGAAGCATCAAATAATCTGAAGTAGAAAATAATACCCCACAGAAGCTTAGAGATTTGCAAATCATTATGTGAAAACAAAGGTCCTCACTGCCCTGTGACCCATCTCTATTTCTGCCCAAATGCTACCTGGTTTGGAAGATCCATTCCAATCCCTCCCTCCCCCCCCACCCCCACCCCAGGAGCCCTCTGGAATTTCCCTCTCCTGTGCCATCCTGAGCTCTGCAGCAATGTCCCCACACAAGCCCTTCGTACCTAGTTCTGGGAACATTTTCTGTGCTTTCTCTCATCAAGAGGTCTGAAATCAGTGTCTCAGGGCTTGATCGTTTTCCATACCTAAAAGAAAGAAAAGAAAGAAAGAAGGAAAAAAGGAAAGAAAGAAAGAAAGGAAGGAAGAAAGAAAAAAGTAAAGTCCTTAAAGCAAATCTGAAATATTCATAAAGAGGAAAAATATTTAAAAAAAAAAAAAGGAAAATAGTGTCTCACATGGTTGGTCATCTGCTAACAAGTAATCTAGGTTTATCAAGCAGACATTATCAGAAATATGACTTCAAATTATATATATGTATAATTTTGCTTAAATAATTTAGCAGAATATTTAAACACATCAAAACTCCTAGTCAAATTCTTGCCTTTTTATACTACTACAAACAATACATAGATGGAGTTTCATAACTAAGTGACAGGAAGTAAAAGTACATTGCGGTATGATTTTAAATGTTTCCATAATTAGTTAATTGGCTAGAGTTCTGATGATATACAGCACTTTAAACCTTAACAAAGAGACCGGAGGATATTTCAGAAACAACCCTGGGGAGAAAAATCAGCAGACAGAAGTTCTAGACCCACCTGTGCCTTCAAATCTCAGTTTTCTCATTCATAAAAATCAGATCATAACTCACGCTTAAATTGGAGTCTTTGTGGAAATCCAGTGCGAGCCACAATGTTTAGAAAGTGACCGAGTAAAACTCAAATGCAAGATATGGCTGTTGAAATGCACTCATTCTTACAGAAAACAACAAACCTTGGTCCCATATTTCCCATATTTATTTGGGGTAACAAAAGCTAAAGCCTTCGCTCTTGCTTTGCTTTTAATTTGCCCCGTAAATATAAGGAATCTCATGGATCCTGGAAAGACCATGGAATCTTACTGGTCTTTTTTCTCCTAGAGCCGGTTATAGGACTAAACATGTGCATGTAAGGGTGGTGTAGGTTACTTGCTCCAGGTGAGTGCATACAAAGGTCTTTGTTTCTCTCACTGGGGAAGGGTCTGAAAAGTCTGTATTTTTCCCTTTCTCAGAAAAGGGCTTGTATACCAGAAGCTGTATTATTCACAAATGAAAAACTAGCCTGGATGGATTGATTAGCTCCCAGAAAAAAAACAGCAAAATAAAGCTACCAGAGGGTATATTATCAAGTACAGTTAAATCTAAATTTTTTTGAAAGATTTCCTATTATTGCTCCTTTGCTGGGACTTAAGAAAGCAAAAAACAAACAAGCTGCTCCCTGTCCCCATTGTTTGTAAGATTTCCTCAACATTTTCCAGAGTTGAGATATCAAACAATAGATCATTGCTTACACCTATTTACTCTGTTCGTTAGTTGATTTTTATTAACTGTCAAACTCTTAAGCAACGTCAACTCATTTATTTTCACCATGCTCCAGTGAATAGAACTGGCTAATGTTTTCCCCAATTTATTAGTAAAGAACCTAAACCTAGAAGAACAGGATTTGCAGTCCTAAAGCGGCACCCAGGACAGTCATGTTCACTATTCTTCGTCTCCTACTTAATTCTGGATTATCCTTCTTCTCTACCATGCTTTAACTGGCAAAGATAAAGTCTTTAGGGAAAAAATTTCAAACCTAGCTTCACGTTAAGAAGCCACATTCCACATAAGGGAAGCTTTTAAAACCTCTGTAAAGCCCAGGTCCTACCCCTGAAGTTCTGATTTAAAGTCTCAGGGTGCAGCCCAGCACTAGTGTATTTTAAAACTCCCCAGGTGACTCCAGTGTGTGACCAGGATGGAGAAAGACTAATCAAGGGCTGGGTTTCTTATCCTTAGCAACCTTTGTTGTAGGGGGCTGTCCTAGGCATCCTAGGATGTTTAGAGCCTAAAGTCACCACCAGTTAGAGCGACTGGTTTCACAGAGAATTGTAAAAACCAAATGTGGTAGATCTATGCTCTAGAATAAATAGTGTGGCTTTCAGAAGCAATAGACCAGGAGCATAGAGCTTAAAAACTGAGTGGAAAAAAGGGAACAAGGAGAATGTTATCAGACTACCATTTGTGCCACATAGAAACACATGTTCACAAATGATACCATAATTTTCAAAAAATACAACCATGTGGGGACTGGGTGTGTGAGATGGGAAGGCAGTGAGAGTATGGAATGGAGACAATGGGCACAGAGGATAAGTCTCTGATGGTTTCTAAGAAGGAACTTATGTGAAATTGAGACAGGAATCACTGGTTCAGAATCAACGTATTCCCACCTAACCTGAATCTCTTCCCATGAAACTCAGGCCCCTTCCCTTTCTTTTTCCCTCATCGAAGATGGAGATCACACGGGATGCTGAGGGTAGTGAGGAAATCAGTGGGAGTGCTCCAATTTCATCACCCCTAAAAAGAAAAGCCTTCATAAAATGTTTTTATGTTCATGACCTATAAAATGGAGATAATAATACTCACTTCAAAGCTTTGAGGTGAAGATGGAATGAAATAACGCCTAGGGAAACATTCTGAACCACTAAAGCTTTATACAGTGGATAAACTTTATCGCAATCATCTTGGCAGAAATAAGTTCTACTGTTCTAACTGACAAACTAAATATCCAATATCTTTTTTCTAGATAAATGACAATTAATATACTTATTTTTTAATTTCAACAAGTTCTTTTCTCTGTTTATATGATAGCATAAGCAAGAATTGGAAGCAATTCCCTTTCTGAGAAGTCTACTAGGATATAAAACATTATTGCTTTTTGCTAATTCAAATGAACCAATTTCAAGGTTCACAAACCAATACTATTTAATTCCAGCATTTTATGTATTCCTGATTCTGTGTAAACTGGCACTTTTTCAGAAGCTTTTTAGTATGTTATACCCCTTTTTGATGAAACAGGGGAAAATATTTATTTAAGAATATAAATTCTCCCCACTTTGAATCCTTCTCAACTATTCCCTGACTTGTAACCAGTAAAAAGTATGGTAAAAAAACAAAAATAACACTTTATAAAACATAATTTAGACATGTTAACATTAAAGTTTTTAAAGGGCTCACCCTTTTTAGCTTATCAAGATCATTTGATCCCAATAATTAAAATGAGATATTGAATAACTTAGAACTAAGATGAATGAATTTTGGAAACAAATTTAAAATCCTATATCATAGTTAGGATGTGATTTTCTTTCTTTCTTCCTTCCTTTTTTTTATTTTTCTTAATATTGGATATTGAGAGTGAAGACATGGCATTTAAGTTTAGCTTTCTGGGTAGTCAGAATAAAATTTACGATTTCTCAAATTCCGTGTAATCCCTGGGTTTATCCCAGAGTGACTACTAGCTTCTCATTAACAAAAGCACTAAGTGGGCACTTCCTTCTCAAAATTCACCTGCTAGAAGATGGGAAAAGTCTGCATTTTAAATCAATTGTTTTCATACTAAATCTCTATTAATGCCAGGATTTTTAACTAAAAGGCTGAGACTGAATAAAGAAAAAAAAATCACTGTACAGAAGAAAAGAAACTAGCTCTATTTGTCTTTTCCTAAATACTGTCATTCAATCTTGCTCTGGATAGCTTGGAAAATCTGGCAATGTCTTTGGCAACTCAGCTGTTTCCTGGTCGGTGGTGGTGATTGCAGTTTTTTAACACTCAGCTCATTGTTCTCCCTAGAGCACTTCCCCCAGCACTCCCGACCTGTTTGGGGTTTGTTTTTTGGTTTTTGGTTTTTTCCCTTGTGGGGGGGGAGCGGGGTCCTTTCCCATCCAGTTTTCCAAACAGTCCCCCAACTGCTCTAAGAACAAAAAAGAACAGAGAGTGAGTGCGAGAAGATGGCCAGCCACACAGTCTAAGGAACCTAATTGGGGGGAGGAGTGGAGGCACGATTTTGTAACTAATGTTGCAGAGGGAAAGTGTTCAGTGCCCTACTCAATTACTCACTGAGAACTGAGTATGTGCCTGATACTGCGCTGCCCAGGGATGCAAGCAAGAAAAAAAAAAAAAAAAAAAAAAAAAAAAACTCGGAGATCCCCAGGATCTCCGGTTGCGGGGCAGAGCGCTCCCGGGGTCGGTCCCGAGGAGCCCACCCACCTCTGCCTGGTGATGAGGTTGATGTAGTGCCGCAGCGCTGAGTAGTATCTGGCCATGTCCTCCGCCGGCGCGTCCTCTCCGGGGTTGTCTGGCTTGGAGGGGTACGCCTCAGCCAGCGCGCCCAGGCACACAAGCAGGGACAGGGCGAGGGTCAGTCCGGATAGTCCCAGTGCCTTGCTACCCAGCATCTGCGGGCACAGAAGGCGCAGCGGAGAAGAGTGGGGTTTGAAAGGACACACGCCTCGAACCTCCCTCCCGTGTCGCCCCCACCATCCCCCCACCCCCCAAGCCGCGCTCAACCCAGGCCCTTAGAGGGAGCGGAGCACCACTCCACGTACTAATGGCATCACCTGCCCTTCCCCGACCCGTCTGCCCCACCGGAAAAGTCCGCGCAAATTCTGTCCAAGTTGCCGGATACTAGAGCCGCGCTTAACGAGAGGCGCGGGGCTGGGGACCAGAGCCCGCCCGCGCCAGTGTAGATACTTTCAAAACAGATGTAGAAGTTCCTCCCGGTGGGTTAAGGAATTGTAACTTTCCTAACCTCTTCCCCAAACCCCCGTCGGAGGAGAAGTTTCTTCTCTAATACGTGCGGTCTGTCTTGCTGCAAGAGATAGTTGTGGCTGAGATTCCTTCGGGGTGACAATTTGGGAGAAGGAGGAGGAGAGAACTGTTCTCCGGGCCGCCGGTCTCGGTTCGGATCCCAAGGATCCGGGAAGGAGGCAGAGAGGTTCCAAACTCCGGGAATCCCTCACTCAGGGGGCGCTGCCCGGGAAACCTCCATCCAGACAGGGACCTCCGAGGAAACTGCCACCTGTCCGGGGTTGGGGGTCGCGTCCCCGTCCAAATCCTCCAAAAGATCACCCAGAGGGACGGCGCAGCCGGGAGGGAGCGCGAGCAGGGTGGAGGCGCGGTCGGAAACGACCGGAGGGGCAAGTGGAATTTAGCCTCCAAGAGCGGCCGCCGCGCGACGGGGCAGGAGAGGACAGAGCGCGGCGCGCAGGGGTTGGAAAGCCAGGCGCGACCCTCCCGGGGCCCCAGAGCAACCCCGAGGGTGAGCCGGAGCCGTCCCCCGGCTCCCGCCCCAAGCCGAGTGGGTCTTGGCACTCACGGTGGCCGGCGAGCGGGCGGGTGTGGCTGGGCGGCGAGCGCTCTGCAGTCAGGTGCGCCTCTCCGAGGGGTGAGTGCCGGCGGACCGGGTGCGGAGAGCAGGTCGCGACAGGGCTTTTATGGCGCTCCCTCGCCGCGGCAGGAGGGGCCTCGGGCAATCACGTTCGGGTGACTCCCACCCCGCCACTTCCCGCCCCCGAGTGGCGGAGGTGGGGCGGAGGAGGGGGCCGCTATCGTTCGAGTGGCGGCTCCTGTAGCCACTCCTTGACCCCAGGCCCTGCCGGGGAAGGGGGGGTCCTGGAGAGGTGCGAGCGTGGAGGAAGGCGGAGTCCCTGCCCTCCCGTGGTACCCAAACCGCGCTTTCCTTCACAGCCCGTCTGGTCCTGCTGGAGACAGGAGCAGCCCAGAGCTACTGTGTCGCCTGTCACCCAGACCACCAACTCGAGGGGTGCCAGGGGAGGGGATAAATGAATCCTCTACTTGGTGGAGCATCTCCGGGACTCGCGCGCCAGCAGCGCAGGACACAAATCCTGAGCAGAGACAATTTGGTGCACAGATCTCCTGCGCGGAAATTGCTCCAGGTCGCCTGTCCAAGGTCCCGAGTTTGGTGGCTCTCAAATGGCCCCCTCCTCTCAGGGTCTTAGAATGGGCTTCTGTGGCTTGGGCCCCTTTTCCCAGCTTCTTTTTCGAGAGATCAGCCCACTCCCAAGTACTCGCCCAAACGCTGGGAGCCCGGCTCTATCAAGACAGAAAGAATGTGGCGACTGCGAAGTCTCCAGTAATGGGACACGGTAAACCTACTTCCTCACTTTGCTGGGGAAGAGCGGCCTTGCGACCGTCTGGACACCCATTAAAGCGCAAAAGAATGAAAAATTCTGATCCAAAGCTATCGGGTAGTTAAACGAACAGGAATTTCTCCCTTGGATAGTTACCAATACTCAATAACGCCGATTGAGAATGTGGGCTCTGATTGAAATGAAACAGGTAAAAAAAAAAAAAAAAAATCACCATTAATTTGCACATCACGTTAAACTTGTTGAATGAAAATGAAAGATTCAGAAACCATTTTTACAGGATCAGGATTTTATATCTTAAAAGTTACCTGAATA
The DNA here is from genome assembly GCF_022355385.1 of Mustela nigripes. Taxonomy (NCBI): domain Eukaryota; kingdom Metazoa; phylum Chordata; class Mammalia; order Carnivora; family Mustelidae; genus Mustela; species Mustela nigripes. The sequence goes on from NC_081560.1 coordinate 51,076,263, forward strand.
AATACTCCTAGAATTCCAACTCTTCTAAATAAAATGGCATGGCACGTTAGGAAATAAAAGTCTTAAGGTATAAACTATTTTAATGTTAAAATCACAAATGATTCTGTTTAACTGACTTTTTGTACTGTTTCCACTCACTGAATTAAATATCAATTACTGCATAGCTAGCTCTGCACTCTGGTGCTCTCTTTCTCTCTCTCTCTGCCTCTGTGTGTGTGTGTGTTAGAAATTTTGAAGATCACATCCCTTTCACTTAAGTGAATGCTTCTCTTTCCTTATTTCACAAACATAGGACAGGGACACAAATATCAGGCATAATTTCTCAGATTTGCTCCAGTGTACTCCTGTCTGGCAAAGTTAGAACAAACCAACTTCTCACTTAGAGCTCTTTCTTCACAAGAGGAAAAATCTCAGTCCAGTTTTCAATCAATAATCTTATTTTTAGAGTTTATCACAGATACGCATCAGTTATACCTTAGAAGGAGTCATTGAATTTGGGAGAAATCCCTTCGAAGGACATGCACCATTCTTAAGTGGGGGGAAGAATGAGAACATCTGATTAATTTAGTTTACTATTATGCCACTGGTATCCAAAACCAAGAGCTGATTCTCAGGGCTCAGCTTTAGAGGCTAAAACATGGAGCCTAGTGCCAGAGGTGTATCCTTATATCTTTACCCTTTCCCTCCAGTGCCAACAGCATCTGCTGGCCTTGGGCTCTGAGCATTCCACCTCTTCTCTCAAGACTGCACCATTAATTGCCTCCTCTCTGTTCTATAGTTTTCTATGCTTATACATATATACTTACAGATAATAAATTTGCATGAGTTTTTGCTCCACGAAAGAAACAAATCCAAACAAAAACCATTCAAAAGCAAAAAGACAGTCACTCAGACAAGCATCTCCTTCCAGCTGCTGAACCATCTCTTTCCTTTGTTTCAAAATCAAGTTTTTAAATTTATAATATATGTATCCTTAGCAGCTTTATTGAGATACAACTGAGTTATACTAATCTACAGATGCTTAAAATATTCCATTGGTTGTATTCTTATGTATATACTCTGTGAAGTCATCACCACAGTCAAGGTAGTGAACTATACATCACCACCAAGTTTCCTCATATACCTTCGGTGCCAACATTTGCGCCATTTCCTGTCTCTCAGCCAGGTAATCATTTTGATCAATTTCTTATGCATCTTTCCTGACTTTCTTTATGCAAATAAAAGCAAAAGTGAATATATGTTCTTATATTTTTCCTTTTTTATTATTAATACTATATCTTAGTCATCTTCCCATTTAGACCTTAAAAGATGATTAATTGAATCTTAAGCCGCTCTTTTCTCCTTGGAGGAGGGGGGAATGGAGGTGAATGTTCCAAGTTCCAATCATGCCTTAGCTTTCTGATGCCTTAGCTTTCTGATGACCATCCCTCATCCTGAAGCTATCTAGTGTCCCTAAGCCACCCAGTCTGCAGGTCAGCAAACAGAAAGACATTTTTTCTCACATCAGACACTCCAAGGGTCTTAGGAGCTCTTTTATCAGCAATCAGGGTTAAAGACCAAATATTAGGAAAAAAGATACTCCTAGCACCCCTATCACTCAAAAAATCACAAGCGTTTTAGGAACTCTAGACCAGGAAATAGGAATAAACATGAAGTGTATTTATTATGCCACACGAAGTCAGATCAGGTCTCATTGAAAAAGTGACATTGAGTAAAGACTTAAAGAAAATGAGGGAATAAGTGGTGTCAAAAGAAAATGAAACAAAACTGGGCTAGAGCCATCAGAGGACAAGGAGACTTGATGTAAAGGCCCTAGGGCAGGCATGTGCCTCAGAGGGAGAAAAGGATGAAGATTAGAAAGATTCCAGATTTTTGGCCTGAGCACTGAAAGGATGGGGTTTCCTCCTAGTATAATGCAGATTACTACAGCTGGAGTAGATTTGGGATTAGCAATGGGAGCTCCACTGAAGATGCCTTAAAATTTTGTTGTCTACTAGACCTCAAGGTGAAGTGTCAGTTATTTATGTATGAATCTGGAGTTAAGGAGAGAGATCTAGCCTTGAGTCATAAATTCAAGAGTTGTTTTCTGTGACAATAGATCAGACTTTCCAGGGACTGAATAAAGGAAGAAATAAGAGCCCCAATTCAGTCCTGCAGTGGGCCAACACTGAGAGATTAGGAGATGAGAAGGGATGAACAAAGTAGCCTGAGATGGAGGGACAAGAGAGGTACAGGAAAACAGAAAGAGTTTGGTGTTTCAGGTCCTTGAAGCCAAGGCAGATTTCTTCTTCAAGGAAGAGGAAGTGAGTGTTTGCATCAGCTGCTGCGGAAAAGTAAAGTAAGACACAGACTGAAATCGACCCCTGTCTTGAGCAACATGAAGGTCTGACAAGAGCACTTTTGTGCTGGCAAGGTTTAAAGGAGAAAGAGAGGAAAGATATTAGAGACAAGTCATCCTGGGAATTTCACAGCAAAGGGGAATAGGAAAAAACAGGGCAGTGACTGGTGAGAGAAATAGGGTAAACAGAAAGGTCTTTCAAGGTCAGGGGAAAGGAACGTGTTGGCCTGCTGAAGGGAATCATGGGGAAGAGGAAAAAAACACATCAAAGGGGTGTTCTAGGTGTTATGTATTAGGGATTTCGTCCCTTTGTGAAAAGAGTTGCAAATATTTACATGTGGTTTATCCTTCTTTTTCTGACTTTGCTTAAGGTGTTGTTTTTGTCTTGTACAGGTTTTTAATTTGTAGTTGAAGGTATTTCTCATTTCTTTTGTAGCTAGAGTTTGGAGTCTTAATTTAAAAGACCCACTGGTGACTCAGGAGTTCTAAACTACGGCTTGCAGGCCAAATCCAACCCTTCACTTATTTTGTAAATGGCTGGGGTTTTTTGGCTACTCAACTACTGCCATCCTCCCTTTCTTTTTTGCTAATAGACCTCAATTAGGTTCTGGACATAGGTATTTCCAGCCAAGATTCTGGATCACGGTAACTCTCTTAACCTCTGTCAGTGATTGATTTTGGGTGAACATGTGATGTGTTTCTGGCCGATGAGCTACTGGGATAAATCAGCTGGGAGCCTTTCGGAAAGTATTTCTTTTCACATATCCTTGGCCATGATACTTCTTCGTCCTTTGAATACTGTTGAGAGCAGAGGTGGATCTTAGAGGTGTGGCAGCCATCTTGTGCTCATGAGGAGCAATATTACAAATACACAGAAGGGAACAGAATGCATAGATCAAAGGGGCTGAAATCCTTGATGAAATCAGTGAACTGCCAAACTAATTTTGGGACTGCCCACAATTGGATATCTCTTCAAGTAATTAACAGTTGTCCAAATGGTTTAAGTCCACTGTTAGCTGGGTTTTCTGCTACTTAGAGTCAAAAACATTCTTAATTGACAAACTCAGCTTCTAATCTTGGTTTTCTTTACCATTTTCCCTTAATTATTTTTTGGCATTTTGTTCTTTTTTATTCAGATTATTTATTTTTTGATAATGGAAACCTAAATTTGAGCCTTATATTTATCTTTCTATGCATAACACATTTTCCTTGACTCCTCCAAGCCTAACTTAGGACTATTGTATTAAAGGCTTGTCTTAAGATTTATTTGAGAGAGAGAGAGCAGGTGGGAGGGGCAGAGGGAGAGAGAATATCAGGCAGACTCCCCACTGAGTGTGCAGCCCAATGAGGGGCTCAGTCTCACAACCCTGAGATAAGGACTTGAGCCAGAACCAAGAGTCAGACACTTAGTCAACTGTGCCACCCAGGTGCCTCTAGTTAAAAGTTCTGTACTGAAGTCTGTTTTAAATAATTGAGGGTATATCTAACCCAGTGAGAAGAGCCTTTGGATTTCAGGTTGTTTAACAGATTCGAGGTGAACCCAAAGCCTCCTGGTCTCTGAAAGACAAGCTGCTTTAGGTGATAAACTACCTCCCCTTCGTGCTCGTCTCTCCTGCTCCCCTCTGGGATATAGGTGGAAAAGGCATGAAAATAATAGGCAAACTAGGAGTTCATCACATGTGTCCCTGTTTATATTCTGTGTTTCTCCCAGCTAGTAAAACAAATAAAGAGAAAATGTCAATTCTTAGCAGTTCTTCCTATCTCTATTGTATGAACAGCTATTTCTCTCTCACCGTAGAGCTAAATAACCGTTTAAAGACCTTCCCGGAAAGCTTCTTCTAAGCTTCCTCTCCAAATTCTTTCCTTCAAATCACCTGCCTACTTCCCTCCAAATTGGGGTTATCAGTTTATTCAGAACTTGATGTCCTCACATTTTTTTTCACTGTACCATTTACTGTTTGTGAAGGAGTCAAGTAGAAATTATAACCAATTTCCAGAATGTTCTCTTGGTACACAGTATTTTTAAACTTGCATTATAAGACTGCTCCTTCCTTGGCTTGGTGGCTTTTGTTTTTTTTTTTAAGTTATTCTTATTTTTTGTGTGTATTTTGCTACATTTGAGAAAAGAAAATCTCTCGATCCCGTATGTTCTTCACCAGCTTCTCTGTGAGGCTGAAACAGAGTTCACCGACAGCACCACTTCTATTTTTGTATGTTTTTAGTAGTGTCTAGAAGTACATGTGCAAGAGAACTGGGGCAATTATGAAGATTATTTGGACCCAAATTACCCCAAAATGTATCTGAAACATCCAGATAATCACAGGAAAATATCATTTTTTAAAATTTGAAAGTGTTCTGATAATAGCTGTTCTCTCCTCCATTTTGCATGTGCAGGCACATACTGACGATTCTGAAATAGCACCCATAGTGCTGAGTTGAGACTAGCTTTGTGTTTCTGACCAGTCCCACTTTTGTTTTTTTTCTTAATTGTTTTTATTATTAGCTCAAGTCCTATGCTTCTAGTCACAAGAACCATACAAAGCCAAATACTTCTCTGAGAAAAAAACCTTAAGCGTGATTGTGGGAATGACAATCATATTTCACCACACTGAAGGCAGATATTCTAGGAAAATACTGATTTCCTCAAATGCTGTATAGGGCAAGCTGTACCCGAGGTGATAGCACAGACTATTTGCTAGGCTTACCGAGGGGTCTCACCTTCAATTCTGATAGAGCTGGGTTTGAAGAACATTCAGTTTCCCGTGGGAAGATGTGTTGTTTCTGTTTTAGAGGATGTGGATAGTATGGACTGGATGTCCCAAGAAACCCATTGCAAGACACTTCAAGCCTCTCAGGACTCCAGAGGCCGGAATGTGGTCATCGGTATTCTAGCCTTGCTTGCTTCTAGGGTGCAAATGTGATTTAGCTCCTATCCAGTTGCTTGAGATTTTGATTGGAAATTGATTTATAACACTGAGATGTCCCATATTCTCCATGTATATTATTAAACATAAAAAAACTTTTAAATAACTCTGAGTTATGAAAGAACTAAATTACTCAGGGACAGAAATAATCTGTGAATATCCCTTTTGTAACCCAAAGGGAGGCAGAAGTAGTATGATCTGGAGCAGATGGCTCGATAGAAGATTCCAGTTTCTGCAGCTTCCTAACTGAAGCAAAGGTAGCAGTGTTCTTGGTGGGCTGGTTCTGTGGTGAGGTTTTGAGAGGGAGTTGTTTCTGGAAGCTCAAACTAGGGTCTGCTTTTTTAGCACCTAATCCCGAAGACTCTATCCTTTAATAAATCCTTTTCTTCATGAAGCAACTGGAACAGATTCCAAACCTGAAATAAAAACTCTGACCACCTACAGGACCATGAGAGAAGTCATGATATGAAGGTACATAAGGAGACATGGAACTCTCTTAGACTTACCAACAGGAATGTTATCACAGAGCATGTCTCAGAACTTTCCTTCTCAAAGGATACTCTCTTGGGATGTATGTTTGGCTGAAAATAATAGACAACTCAGTTTCTGCTGTCTAAAATCATAAAGAATATGTATCGTCTTACAAAATAAGAAGGTCTAAGATAAGGCATCTCTACTGAAAGTAATTCTGTGGTTCAGTTATATCAACAAGAGTCAGGTTCTTTCCACTGTCCACTCCACTGTCTAGGTACGATGGCTTTGATTTATGGAGCAGCTGCCCCTACAATTGTTAAATGTCTACCCTAACTCTGGTTGCATCCAAACATACCGACATCCTTTCAAAGACAATAATTTGTTTGCTTTGTCATTCCTTAATGAACATCCCTTAATGAACGGCCGTCCCACCCTGGTCTCCTGCTATAACAAAAACTGTAACAGTGAGTAACTTTGGACATCTGTCTTTGCTCATGTGTGTAGATGTAACTGTTAAAATCCTAGAAATGGAATTTCTCAGTCAAAGCAAGCAAGTATTTGAAATGTTGATAGCTCTTGTCAAATTGTCTTCCCAAGAGATGTGTCAATTATAATGTATGAGAGGGTATGTTTCCCCAAAGAAGGGTGTGCTTTCATAGGAGATATTCAGGGGTTGTTTCTGTGAATGGTGGATCAGAGGTACCTGAGGCAAGGCAGAGGAATAAACCTGCTTAAATTTGTGGTCCCTCCATTTGGCCTCAGGACAGAAGGAAAGACATTATCTTTCCAAATTGAAAATCCATGTTTGTGCCCAAAGTACTGGCCTCTTTGTAGTATGCTCCATAGTAGGATTAGAACCCAAGGAAAATGAAAACTAACTGAGCCACAAGGCAAAGCAGGTTAATGAATGGACCCCAAACAAAGCTAGAGAATGCTGTTGTTTCTATGAAGCTGATAAGAGTTATGGAAAGGCTGTTTTCACAGAGCTTTTTTCCAAACTCTCATGAGTTCCCTGGAAGTGTTTTTCAAAATACTGATGGATCTAATTATTTCACTGTTAGTTCAAGGAAAGTTTTCTTTCTTCTTCTTCTTTTTTTTTTTTAAATTAATTCATTTATTTTGGGGGGGAGAGAGAAAGCATGCATGCGGGGGGTGTGGCAGAGGGCAGAGGGTGAGAGAGAAGCAGACTCCCTGTGGAGTTCCGAGCTCAAGGAGGGCTTGATCCCAGGACCCTGGGATCATGACCTGAGTTGAAATCAAGAGTTGGATGCTCAATCAACTGAGTCTCCCAGGCACCCCTCAAGGAAATTTTTTTTTTATCCTTAAAAAACTTTAAAGTTCAAATTCTGAAATGCAACTTTTCCTCTGATGGAATTCTGAAGGTTTTACAATAATTAGGAAGTAAAGACTTAGATCTTATAAATATATTTTAGCACCTTAAGAATGGATTAATTTGCAGTCTTTCCCAGGAATGTCAATGCATGATATTCTGAATTATTTTTTCTTGCTCTTTTTGCTTATTTGAGAAATTAAGATACTGCTTGATTTTACATTTGGAAACACTTATTTTAATTGTTTAAAGTCTCCTTTTCAATACAAATTATTCTTTTTTCCCTTGTTGGGTACTGGTGGAGATCATTTAAAACCAACTAAGTGAGAGGTCCTCCAGGAATAATTGAATGAGGCACACACTGTATGTACCTTCAACTGTTCCTACCAAATCTTCAGAGGATCCTCTCTCAGAAACCCATGGCAGCCTACTCATGAGAACATTATTCTTAAATTTCAATGTTATAGCTAATATCATCAACTCATAAGGTAATTGTCTCCAGTGGGATGAAATTAAGCCAAGAAATAAAGTTCTGTAGCCTCGTTTTAAGGCTTGATCATAAACCTGTGTTTTATCTTCTTCCCTTCCAATAGGTCACACACTATCTTCAGGCCCCACGGCGACAATAGTCCTTGAGCAGTGTGGTTTTCAGGCAAGCATGTTTTGCCCCAGTATTTCCTTTCAACACCCTTTGATGGCCATTTTATTTTATTTTTAGAACAGAAACTAGGATAGATGGCCCCAAATATAGTAATGACATCCCTGAATCATTGTGTCTTAATTAATTAATGTTGGAGAGTTATCTAACTAAGGCACATCCACAGGTCGCATTCTGGGCCTCCAAAACCACTCCTAACAAACTCAGCATTTCATAGTTAGACAGTTTTCTGACTTTCTTCGGCTGGGCCTCTTTGCTAACTCCTACCAACTTTCTCAGTTAGCTCAATTAGCAGGTGAATTTACCCTACTGAAATTTATTTTAGCATATATTTGCCATATGCTATGGACATTTTTGATTCACACATTGAGATGTAACTTAGGATTACGTTTTACACAAGTTCCATGAAACCTGATGAACCAGGACTAATACAGAGAAGGGACTTAAGTACTCCTTGTGAAAAGAAGTCTAGGTTTAAGCAAATCAGGGCCCCTACAGCAACTCCAAAAATGCCATCAAGGGACTAGGCTCTCTCTCTTCCTGTTTCATGACCATGAAGATAACCGAGCTACCGAATATAACCGAGCATGAAGCTCCAGCTCTGGTCGGGAAGAAAAAGGAAACAGAAGAGGCAGAACCAACTAACTTGAGCTTATGTCTTAGTCACCAGATATCACGTGGTGTCTGCTAGCTGCAAGGGACTCTAGCAAGGTGACATTTAGCTTTCCAGCTTCTGTATAGAGAGACATGGAAGGGTGGGTCTCAAGTGAGCCACTTTACACTGTGTACCCAGCAGGCTTGTGCCTTCTGGTATTTGGTCATACTCATTCCAGGTTTGGTTTTTATTGTTCATCAGTGAGAGTTAACAGTTACCGCTTCCCCTTCTGCTGCAGAGATGGGGCAATGAAGACCAAGATGGTAACCTGTCATTATGGGTTGCTTAGAATTTTTCTAAATCACAGAATGAACACAATGATCAGATGTCAGAAAACCTGCATTTTAATCTTGTATTATTTATCTTAAAATGTCTCATCACTTCACCTCTCTGAACCCTACTCTCCCATCTACACAGTGGAGGAACTGGGCTTCAACCTTCTGTTCTTCTCTTTCTCATAGGATTGCAAATGTCTGCTATGAAACCAGATCTCCCCTATGTTACCATGAGGACTCGCAGACGCCAGGCCAAGAGAGAAAGTCTCACCAGGCTGCCCATTATCCTTATCTCCTCTCTCCCACTTATCTGTTAGGAACTCCCAGCACTTAAGGAGGGAGAACTGAGGGGTATTAGGAAGTTAGGACCTGTGTAGTAAACTGTTTCTCATTGCATCTATGTGACTTGTGCCTTAAGGGTATAAACTAGTCTAGTCTTTCTTACTAGAACTACAAGCCCCACTTCAGATAGTTAGGGCTTCTCTGGGATCACGAGAATAACCAGCCTAGAGATCAAGCCACCAAAATGGTAATATCTACCAGCTTTTAATTGCCTCTTGTCCCAGCATGTTCCAAGAGGCTGCCTTAAAGGAAGAGCCTCCATTCTTCATATAAGAAGCCTTTCCCAGGCCATGCCTGTATACACAGCTCCTACTTCAGTCTCTAAAATACTTCCAAAACTTATTTAACTGCCCAGAATCTCACAGTATCACTAAAGATGCTCACACCCATCTGGGGGTGTGAGGTTTATGGCTGATTTTCAGAAATTTTCTGCAGTGACTGTCACTGGTTTCTCTTTTCAACTTCACTCAGCCCAGGCATTTTTCACTTTGCAGCTGGGGTTGTGGGAGCCCTTGCCTCCAGCCAAATTGTTGGACCTGCTCAAACCTGGTACTTTCCCAGGCCTGGGAGTTGATCCACAACACCTTCCCCATCTTTCCCAAACCCACCTTCTCTTCCAAGTCAAGGTCTTTATTTCTTCCACCTTGCTCCCTGCCCAGTCACCAGGAGCTGCAGACACCTCCGCTGAGGGCATGGCATCTATTAGTTGGTTTCCTCTTTGAGCTACAGTACTTTCTCAGAGTTCTGGTAATACCTCCTTTTGCTTCCCTTTGGTCTAATGGGTAACAGCCCTCCCTGTCACTGGCCTTGCAGGACCAGATCTTGTTTCCCTGAACCCTTGCCTGCACCTAGATAAGCAGTTCCTCTACTGCGCGATTCCCATCTGAGGCTGCTGTCCACAGCTGCGGTCCTGACCCATCCACCTGACTGCATCATTTCAGCGGCAAATGAAAACCCCCTCCATCTTGTCTCATTGCGTAGGAGGAAAATGAGAGAAAACACTATTGCCCCAGCAGTCCTGAGGTGGTGCTCTGTCCTCCATGATAGATGCTGCGGTCTGAAGAGAAGGCACTAGCAGTACATCACCTGCCCAGTGACCCTGCACAGGAGCCATGCAGCCCCTGTGCAGGGATTGACTCCCAATGACTCCCCAGTGACCACCATGCAGAGTTTTCTGTATCCTTATCTTCCTCTCTGTGCAAGCTTGTCAGCTTGGGAAGAATAGAATGAGACCTCTAACAACAGCTCTGACTGCTGAGATCAAAGAGGGTACATTAGAAAGAATAAAAGGCATAGATTATAACAACACCAAAAAAGGGGCATGAGGCCAAGAAAGAGCCCACTCAGTACTATGGGAATGAGGCTACTAGAACATCAGACTCCTGGGAAGAGAACTCCGGAATATCTGTGCCTGAGTCAATCCCAGCAAATGGTCCTGCTGCTCAGAGAAGCTTATTTCTGGAACTACATTGCTTGAATCACTTACCTTCCAGAAATCGAGTTGCAAAGGGATCATTCCTGTCATCATTCCCGTTCTCGTGCATTATGGATACCCTCACCGCAGGAAGGATGTGATGGGGGCCCCAACGGGAGTAGGAATATGTAGGGAAAATTTAGTGCTGCCCAGATGGACTCTGGTGTCATTGATCAAGTGAAAACAGTAATGCCTACAGCAAGACAGACAGAGGGGGCACTGAGAATAAACATTTATTTCAAAGCAGCAGTCTTTATGAAATATGCATGATATGGCTAGCTGGTGGTATCATGCCTATTGCAAATATTTCTCTGCCTATTTGCAAACCCATCAATCACACTACCAAGTGGTACTGTGGGCAGTACAAAAAGGAATAATCACAATTAATTGATGTCTGCTGTGTATTAATCACTGTACTTGCACTCATCCAATTCTAATGACAACACTATGAGATAAATGTTATTATCTTCATTTTACTGAAAAGGAAACAAACTCAGAGAGATAGAAAGAATTTGTGCAAGTGCACATAATAAGGGACAGGGCAGGAATCCAACCATGAGCCTTAAGCTAAAGTGACTGATTGGAACTTCTGGTTATATATTAGTGAAAACAGGACATAGAACACCTTTATATTCATGTACAAAATGTATCATTGCTATAAAATAGGACTGAGCCAATACAAGGTCCAAATGAGGTGTGAGGGAAATAAATTCCAGGCTACTCAGAAGGAGAGTGAGTTTTTGCTTCTGAGGCAGTCGCTAGGGATGTGAGATTTGAGCTCAACTTGGAATAGTAGGGAGGTTTGGGAAAGATGGGGAAGGTGGTGGAGTCAACTCCCAGGCATGGGAAGGTACCCCCGTTTGAGCAAATCCAGCACCTTGGCTAGGGGCAAGGGCTCCCACAAGGAAGTAATGAGAAATAAAGCTGGAAAAGAAAGACCGAGAGAGCAGCTAGGAGGGAGATGACAATAGAGGGACAGAGGACAGACTTCAGGCTGTCAGAAGGGAGTCAGGAAATGATGAAGCAATGTTTCAGAAGGACTGACCAGGCAGTGCCACAACAGAGGCACAGAGAAGGAAGAGGAGCAGGCCTGGATTTAAAGGGGCCCAGGAAGAAGGTGACAGCTGTCATCTGGCATGGAGTCAGAGAGGCCTGGATTGGGTGGTGGGGGGAGTGGGTATGAGAAGGAGGGATGGGTGAAGAGTCATTTTGAAGGAAAACTCAAGAGGCTATAGCAACTGACTCATAATAATATTAATAATAATATCAGCTAACATTTATTTGTTTGTTCATTTCCACAAACATGACCTAAGTGCCTTCTTTGTATCAGACACAATTCTGGCCCCTAGGTATATAGCAATAAATATGACAGAGTAGGCTGCCATTTATATTCCCATGGAAGAGATATACAACAAACAAACATGCAACAAATAATAAACAGATGCACAAAAAACTGACCAATGTAATGGAATTTCAGGTGGGCAACTTGAGCAATAAAGACCTATAAAAGAAGGTTATGGCACTTGACAGTAAAGGATGGGGAGTTTAGGTCAGAAGAGGTGTCTCTGAGGTCAAGATATTTGAACAGAGACTTGAAGGAAGAGGGGAAAGAGAAAAGCACTATGGGCAGAAAGGGCAGGAAGTACAAAGGCCCTGAGGCAGCTGCAGCCTCCCAGTGATCTGAACCACAGGGCCAGGGTCAGCAGAGGAGACTGGGAGTCAGTCTGATGGACAGCAGGAGCTGAACAGGGAAGGGTCTTGAAGGGCATGGCGAGGGCTTTATGCTATTCTCTAAATGAGGTAGAAATGGAAACATTTTGGAAAAGGGGCCGAGATAATGCGATTTAGATTTAAAAAAATCATTCTGAGCACTTTATGTGAGCTGACAATGTCGTAGGGAGTAGAAGCAGGAGGCTGCTCAGGAAGTTGCTACAATGATGCAGGTGAGAGAGACTGGGGGCTTGGACTCGGGGTGAAGCTGATGAGAAGCAGGAGGGTTTGGGACACATCCGAAGGCACAAGGCGCAGAAGCCGGTGGTGGACTGCGTGGAGTCTATGGAGTATAAGGAAGGGGAGGATCAAGCAGGCATCTCTGAGAGGCTTTCTGCTCTTAGATTCCTCAAAATTTATCTTGGGGTACAGATTATCTGGAGTCTTTGATTTTCCTACGTTTCCATCGTCTAATCCATTAATAAGTCCAACAGACTCTACCTCCGAAGCAGATCCTGGAGCTGCCTAGCTCTCTCCACCTTCCCCCCAAATGACTGGTCCACAACCGTCATTTCCTTCTTGGACTATTGCAAAGTGTATCTCAGCCTCCCTGCTTTTGCTCCCAGCTCCTTCTCAACAAGCAACTCTGTGGAGAATCTAGATTCCATTGGCCTCCACTGAAACCTTCATAAGTAATTCTTGACATAAGAAGTACTCAGAATAAATTCCAGATTTCTCACCCTGGTTTACAAATTCTTATGTAATCTGGCCCCCATGTTTGTTTGTTGTATAATCTGGCCCCCACGGCTTTGCCGACGAAAGCTCACAACAGTCCTCCTCTTTCCTCTTTTCTCCTTTTCTCCAGTCTTCAAGGCCCATCCTTCATATGACTCAGATCTCAGTTTATATGGTCTATCCTTATACCCTTATATCCTTATATCCTTATATCCTTAGTCAGCCTTCCTGCTCACCCAAGTCACTGTTGACTTTGAGAGGAAGAGTATAATCTCCTTCCCCTTGAATCTGGGCTGGCCTTCCTGATTGACTAGACTAATAGAATGCAGCAGAAGTGACACTCTGGGACTCCTGAAGCTAGGCTCCTTGTAACGTCTGCCTGGGCCTCTCAGAACATTCCCATTTGGAGCCCTGAGCTGCCCCATGGGAAGTCTGGCTACCTTGAACACCATCATGCCGGGCAGGCCATGTGGAGGCACTCCGGGCAACAACCCAACAATCCCAGCCTTCCAGTCATCCGCCCTGGGCACCAAACTTCCCAACAAGAACAGCCATCAGCTGAATACTGTGCACATAATGCCATGGGGAGCAGATTTTCCCAACTGAGCCTTCCCCAAACGCCTCACCTCAAAATTGCGAGATAATTGTGGCGCCTCTGTGGCTCAGTGGGTTAACGCCTCTGCCTTCTGCTCAGGTCATGATCCCAGGGTCCTGGGATCAGACCCCACATTGGGCTCTCTGCTTGGCCAGGAGCCTGCTTCCCTTCCTCTCTCTATGCCTGTTTCTCTGCCTACCTGTGATCTCTGTCTGTCAAACAAATCAATAACATCTTTTAAAAAAGAATTGTGAGATAATAAAATGGTTGTTATATTAAGCCACTAAGTTTTAGGAGAGTATGTTATATAGCAATAGATGACTAGAAAACTATCACAATATTTCAGTTCTTGTAGAACACTTACCACTATCTGATATTTTTCTTGTTCATTTAGTTACTCATATGCCATCTATATATCTACCTAATCTATCATCTATTTACTTTTTATCGATCATCTATCCACCCATTTACTCTCTCTTTTTCCTCCACTAGAACAGCAGCTTGAAAAGAGCAGGGGTCTAATCTGTCTTGTTTATTGCTGTATCTTTAGCACTTAACTCAGCACTTGTACAGATAAGTGCTCCATGAACACCTTTGAGCAAATGAGTCCCTGAAAACCCGACCCCTAAGGGCAGCCAAGGTGAAAAAGTACAATACACATGTCTACCTGTATACCCACACATTCAAATGCAGAGAAAAAACCTGGGTGAGCATCTCAAAATATCCTCCTCCAGATTCACGGAGCCGGCAAAAAGCAGAGCCTGGGTTGAGACCTAGAGAATTTGACTTTCCATCTGTACCCTTAAATACCCATGCTCATTTGTAAAAGAAAAAAGAGTGAGGGAGCAGTCCCTGGTATTTCCAAGTTTACCACCCTTGGTAGAACAGGAAAAAAGAAAGGGAAGCAGAGAGGGCAGCAGGAGGAGGGGAGCCCCGATCTCTCCCTCACTTCCACGTTTTCATTTCTGATTTATCATTTCTAGAGCAGATGACTGCTATGGATTTAAAAATAATTATCTGACTTGTATTATCTTAGTTCTAACTTCGCTTATTAATTTTAATAGGTTCTGGCTTTCTAAGAGTTTTTTTTAGTGAATCATATTAATGAAGAAAATATATTTTGGGGATTAACCTGTATGTTTACTGATAATTTCCTTCTTATTTTATTGCATTAGTTAAAACTTGAAAAATAATATTGAGTAATAGCAGTGACACCAAAGATATCAATTGTAGTCTTGATTTGAAATTCTCTCTCTTTTTTTTTTTTTGCCTTTATATGTGATGCCCCCAAATTCTCATTTAATATGATGTCTGCTGCCTGTATTTTGTAAATGGTCTCTGTCAATTTTAAGGACAGTAGCTTTATTTCATTCTTTTTTACATTTTTTTAAAAAACTATGACTGGCTCCTGAAATTATTAAATATCTTTTTAGTATCTATTAATCATTTTCTTCTTTAATTTGCTAGTATAATGAATTACACTAATTACTCAACATAGTACTATCCTTACATTCCAGAATAAATTCTATTTTATCATGACTATTATTCTTTGCTATGATAATATCCTATTTTGAAATTCTACATATTTTTCATAAGCAAAATAGTTCTATGATTTCCAATTTATATTCTGTCTTCTTAAGACAGTCTTGGGCACCTGGGTGGCTCAGTGGGTTAAAGCCTCTGCCTTTGGCTCAGGTCATGATCCTAGCATCCTGGGATTGAGCCCCGCATCAGGCTCTCTGATCAGCAGGGAGCCTGCTTCCCCTCCTCTCTCTCTGCCTGCCTCTCTGCCTGCTTCTGTTCTCTGTCTGTTAAATAAATAAATAAAAATTTTTTAAAAAAGACAGTCTTTATTGTTCTGTCTACATTTTTATATTGCTTTTTCAACCAATTTTAGCAGATTACTTTAAACTGACAAATTATCAATTTCTCCCAGATTTTAAAATTTATTGCCTTATGCTTATACCTATTATTATTTTTTAATTTCTATAATCTCTTCAGGATCCATGATGCAATCTGCTTTCTCATTTCTCACACAGTATATTTTAGCTTAAATACTCAATCAGATTTGACAGAAGATTATTTTATTCTTCTACCCAAAGAACCAACTTTTGATTTTTCCTTTCTATTTTTTTCTGTTTTCCATTTTGTTTATTTATGCTTTTATCCTTATTATCCACCATATCCTAGCTTCCTCTGTTTAATTTAGTTGTTCTTTTTATAACTCCTGATGGTTGAATAATTATTTCCTGTCAGTTTTTTCTTTAAAAAAATTTGCAGCTCTAAATTTTCCTTTGATGAGAAATTTATCTGTGCTGGTAGCCTTTTCGATGAACTATTTATACTTTCCTTCTTTCCAGATAATATATAATTTTAGTTTTAACTTACTTTTACATCCAGGGGTTATTTTTCATTATTATTCTTTCCCAAATGAATTTGGAAGGTCTGCTATTTTGTTTCATTTCTTCTAGTGGATACTTTTTCTTTTTAGCTGTCAAGATTCAACTTTTATTTCTTTACCAATATGTTAAAAATACTACTAACTACATCTTCCACCAAAATGTTTTACTTCTCACTCTTTCATACTCTACTTCAAATCATGTTTGGGCCTCTCTCAATATTCCTAAGGGCATAAATGAGAAAGGATTATGAGTTGATATATTAAATCCACAGCAATTATCTGTCCTAGAAATTATAAGTTGGAAATGAAAAAGTAAAGATGAGGGAGAAATTCTAGTCCCTATAGGGACAGAAACTGTAAAATATGAGAGACATAGAATATGTTCTGCACATACAGAAAGGCATATTATACTTCCCAAATTAATAAATGAATTTATTGTAGTTTCACCACAATCTCAAAATAATTATTTTTGGGGTGATATAAAAAATGATTTAAGAGTTCATATGGAGGAATAAATGATAGAGAATGGCCAAAAACTTTTTTGAAAGGGAAGAATAGTGAGGAGGGACTTTCTTCCCCAAATACTAAAAGATAATAGAAAGCTAATAAAATCAAAACAATATGATACTGACAAAAAATTACTGAAACAGGACAGAAAATCTAAAAATAGATCCAGAAACATGTGAGATCATAAAATAGGACAAAAGTAGTAATGAAAACATAAAATGTACATTAAATAAATCTCAAATTAAAAAATAAAAATATTAAAAAGAGCATTTTGAAGAAAATCCATATAGCAAGCAGGGGGCAGGGACAGGGAAATGCTCCTAAAGCAAAGCAGAAAAACCAAAAGACATAAAGAAAAAGACAGACTTGACCTTATAGAAATTTGAATAATTTGTAGGCCAAAGGTATCAAGAACAAAGGTAAAGACGAAAGTTGGCTAGAAAAGCTTGCCCCAAAAAGAGAGAAGTTGTTGTAGCATATGTGACAGCTCAATATTTTTAATATCCAAATATATCTTATAAATTAACAATTAAATGATTCAAAAAATGAGCAAGTAAGATCCTTGAGAATTTAATAGAGAAATGAAAATAACTGGCAAACATGGAAATACATTCAGCTTAACTAGTGTCACCAAAATGCATATTAAAAGAAGTCACATGTCAACGTGCTAAAATCATTTAATTTCATTGTTTTTACTTTTTGGAAATTTTTTAAAATAGGTTTTTTTTATTCATTTATTTGAGAGAAAGAGAGAGTGAGAGTATGGGAAGGGGCAGAGGAAGAGGGAGAAAGAGAAACTCAAGCAGACTCCCCGCTGAGCATGGAGCCCAATGTAGGACTTGATCCCAGGCCCCTGAGATCATGACATGAGCTGAAACCAAGAGTCGAATGCTTAACCAACTGTGCCACCCAAGCACCCCACTTTTTACAAAAAAGTTAGAGGGAATGGTATAATGAACATGTATATCCATTGCTTAGATTTAATAATCATTAATATTTTGCCACATTCCTTAATCTTCTTTGTTTTTTGATGAAGTATTTTTCATTGAGGATATCAGGCTGTTTCTCCCTAAACATTTTAGCATATCCCTTTTATAAAAAGAACATTTTCCGAAATAACCACAATGCCATTTCCATCAACAGAATTAGCAGTAATTCCTTCAAGCTCTCTGTCACACAGCCTCTATTCTAATTTGCCCAGTTGACCCTAAAATGTCTTTTACAGGTCGTTCGCCCAAAGTGTAACTCAGCCAAGGATCACTGATCACATTTGGTGGTTTTGTCTCTGGGGAATCTCTTTGACTCTGTAACGGAATCCCCACCCCCACCTTTATGTCTATGGTAGCGATTTGATAGAGGCTGGGGCAGATGAACTATATAATGTCCAGTCTCCTGGGTTCCTTCCTTAAAGTTTTCCTTATGTTTTTCCCTGTATTTCAGACAAGAAATCTTCATAGATGATGCTGTGCACAGGCCCTAATGCACCACATCGCTGTGCAGATAATACCTGGTGTCCACCATTACTGTTTCTAAGATTAGGCATTGGTTCAGGGCAGCAATAACCTGATGCTATGTTTTAACCGTGTGTTTTCCCAGTTATGACCAGTATGTAATTTGTGAGGTGATATTCATCTTCCCCCTAATTGCTTTGGCATCCACTGATAATCTTAGCTTGAATGAATTATTTTCATTATGGGTTGAAAGATAGTAATTTTCTAGTTTTATCATTTATTCAACATTTAATAGCTGGCATTAACTCTCTAAGAAGAGCTATCCTTCATTATCAAGGAACTATTGGGTAATTCTGATAGAGTTCACACCGAAAGGGCAGGATAAGTAATTAATTCCTTCTGCTTCATAACCGATTTTCAGAGGAAGAAGTAGTGCTAGGAACTACCTCCCTATATAACTTCCTCTTTTCTTACATTTTTAAAAAACAAATTGGATTTCTCTTTTTGCATTTTTGCATATCCCACTCACCTACCTACCTATCTAGAAAATAAGCAGTTCCTAATGTCCAAGAATAATCTGACATTTACAATTGGTCTTCAGTGTTATTACAGATTGATCTAATGCTTACAGCTAAACCATGCTGTTCTCCTGTTGGACACAGACAATTTCATAGAACATCCACTTCAGACAAAGTCACTTTGCCACACACAAAATGCCACTCCCTTCTCTCAGCTAATATAAGTGACCTCTGCTTCTTCAGCAATTTCAGCTTTATCTTGGCTCCATTCTGCTCTCCCTACAGATAACATTTACTACGGTATTCAGTCATCTAGAATGATTTCTGACACTTTCTAACAACACTCAATCTAGAATAAACTTCTGCTTCCTTAGGTTCTCCCACAAGTTACCCAACCAAAGACCAAATCCCAGAATAAATTCCTTCTAACACTCTTTTATGGAGATGCCTTCTTCAGTGCGACCCCCTCCCCCATGGTATACACTCTCCTTTGCTATAATGAGTAAGGAAAATAAATTCAATTTATTCAGTGACATGTGTTCCTGGTGGTCTTTTGATGGAGGAAATTGAAGAAAAAACACATTTTATATACAATGTGTTGCAATATGGTGTTATTCAATCCATTACAGTTATTATTCCTTTTGATGTTTAAATTGTCCCAATTTCGTTGATGGGAAACCCTTCAGACCAGTTCATGTGACTCTTTGCCAGAACACCATCAATCTCTGAAAACATCCTTGTGTTTTGGCACACAAAGATATTCCAAGCTCACCTGGTACGTTTCCTGCCCTGGACCTAGATAAAATGTAAATTAGTAATATGAGCCAATGATTTCAAGGATATGGGAAGTCAAATACTTCCATACCTTGCTGGTTGAAGTTGAATTTTTATGTTTTGGGGAAAACCTAAGGTATTTACTAATATTTAAAGTATTCAGGAGCATCTGGGCATCTTAGTTGGGCTTTGTTTTTGGCTGAGGTCATGATCTCCTAAGTTGTGGGTTCAAGTCCTGCATTGGGCTCCACACTTAGCGGAGAGATTCTCTCTCTCTGCCTCCCCTCCTGCTCGCACTCTCTCTCAAATAAATACATCTTTAAAAAAATAGAGTATTCATTCTTATTGACTCGGCAATCTCATTTTGGGGAATCTACCAGAAAGAAACAAAGTAGAATATAGGAATTTATGCACAAGGATGTTTAGTAGCAACACTGTGTTGGCAGGAGAGTAGAAACTGATTATCCACCAAAGAGAAATAGGAGAGTAAATTATGGTATATAATATAGAGTATAGACTATTAGGCAGCTATTTTTTTTTTTTAATGAGCTCCAGCTATAGCTAGAAACTATACATGAAATACTGATACACAAAAGAAACAAGTTACAGTGTGATATGTATAGGACAGTCTTAATCTGGAGGGAAAGAAATCACCCTGTGCTCCTGTTTTTGTTTGATCATGAGGGAAGAATTTTATTATACTAAGCCAAAGGAGTGGGAATGTATCCAAACCATCTTTGATTTTAGGATGCAGCAGATATGCATATTTTTTTTCATTTACCAAAAATTAAACTAGAGGGGAAAAATAAGCAAACAATAACCAAACTAAAAAACATGGAGTTTGATTTAAATATATTTTACAGGTAATCAAGAGGATAAAGGATAGACGTTTTAGGGAGAGAGTCAGCTAGTTTCTTAACAAGGGCTTGGGTTTCTCTCAGGAGGCTATGTCATCAGAGCCTCCGTCCTAAAATATCCCCTCTGCCATATTGAGTCCCAGGTCATACAGGAAGAACTCTTATGGTGGCTTGGATGGAGCCAGTGCACTTCTTCACCCCCACTTCCACAGAGAAAAGCACCAGACTTCTTATCAACAAGAAAAAAAAGTTCACTTTGCAGCCTCACGGACTGCCCCCTAACTGAAGTTTGCCTTTAGCTGTTCATCACAAAATGTACATACATATGGAAATTGTAGGGGATTGGGGACAAAACAACTCTGGGAAAAGTATTTAAAGTCATTATATTTGGGCAATTTAAAAATAAATTAACAGAGCTTTTCAAAGATAGGGGAACTAAAGCTAAATGGAAAAGAAAGCTGAAATGAGAAAAAGGTGCATCCTTGCCACGGCAGAAGGACTTTCCGCCCAAGGTAATTTCCGTTTTCCGGGTGAGTGGGTTTGCATTCTGGCTACACTAATGCAATGGTTCTATGTATGAGAAATTTTAGAGTTCTACTCAGCAATTCTAACTCCACTGATAAAGCCTTCTTGTGGACGAAACAGTATGTTTACCTTTACCAAAACCGCATTGCCTACGACAGTAAATTGTGACAAACACGGGAAAGTGTATTACTACTGACAATGCTATAAATGAACGCAGGCTCTGCTCATGGCCATGAGTACTTTCAGTAATCACATATTACATAGTTTAAGTATAATTTTCTGATGGTGCAATAGCCCCGAGCAGTTCTTTGTTTGTTGTTTTTAGGACATGAAGCATTACCCAGAAAGTACACTGCCTGTGCGCCTGATGTTATAGGAACAGGAAGGCTATTAATTCCCCTCTTTCTCTGAATGCATTTCTCATTTATCTTGCCAGGGTTTCAACAGAGCTGAGAGGAGGCGACTCTCATGGTTAATCTCATGACCTGGCTTTAAGGTCTGCTGTTTGGGGCCTCCATTTGTCGCTAGTTCCTGCTTCCACACCCTCCATAATTTAGAAACCAGGGTTTCGGAAAGGGGGATATGGTGACTATCAAAATCTTTCTCCATGCCAAAATATTTAAGTCTCAAGTTTCAGCAAAAGGCCCAAGGATTCTCTCTAACTTATTTGCTCTCTTCTGTTGGTGACTGTGGGGTTGGATGTGCTACTTGCTTCCCTTACTTTAACTCTTTGAAAATATCCTTAGTCAAATAAGTTTTGTCTTTTGTCAAAAAAAATATATATATTTTTATATCTTTACTGTCCATGGGGCACTATTCTCCTTTCTCTTTCTTCATTCCCACCTCCAACCCAACACGAGTTGGGGCTGATGACAGCATTTGATTACACGCTCTCTATCCCCTCTCTGCCTAATGCACACTCCCCTCTTGCCTTCCATTCATTGGATGGAAACCGCTATGTTGGACAGCAAATATTTTCCCCTTCTGTCTACTGAGCCTGGCACATGAAACTTACCATTCTAGGTACAAATATTTCTTCTTTTCCATTTTAAATGATTTTTAATATAAACACATTTAATCTAAACTAGCACAGTGCCAAGCTCATAGAAGGCAACAAATATATATTAAACGAAATATTCTCAGTCATGAATCTGACTCTCACGTACGAAGCTTGGCGTGATGTTGCCAGCTGTGAATAGATGAGAAAGATGTGATAGGGGAATACAGATACATAAAGAGTCAAGGGAACATGCAGGTGTTGTAATCAATGTGCAATTTATCAGCAGCTGAATCACTTTCCTACTGGATAGAGACCTATTTTATCCAGAAACTGGTCCCTACTGGCTCTGACAAAGGCAACTGAAAGAAATGCACGCTGAAGATAACATCTCCCAACAGATTTTAGGGTCAATTCTATGGCATGACCTTACCTAAGCATCTAGAAAATAATTCAGGCTATGGAATAGCCTGGCTATGAAATAACTACTTGCCTCGGATAAAAATATATTCTGGACATGTAGAAGAGAGGAGTAATTTCATTCATTTTTTCATGAGTGTATTTCTATGGACCATGACTAGCCAGTAAAACATTTTTACTGATTGCATCTAGTACTCATTTACATGGTTGTTTGCAAGTAATTACAACAGCAAATGACATTATTTCTAAAGGTCCAAGCACCTGATATAATCCACAGTGTCAAAATCCTATTTCAATCGATACAATCTAAATAGGATGTGTTAGAAAAAAATCCAAATGTTTTCTTTTAACCCCAAATTTTGGAGGCATGGAATAAAAACGGCTGCAGCCACTCAAGTTCGAATTTCTGAAATGCCCAGGGAATTGCACAAAATCTCAGAGCCTTGGTTCCTAAATCAAAAGATTTACACACATGAGCTTCCGTTGTGTACTGGTGGAGCCTTCCTCTTTCCATTCTTCCCAACTCAGCAGGACCTTCCTACCCTCTGCAGATGTGCCAGATGACTAAGGATTGTAGGGTTTGCCCCCATGCTGCCCCATCCTTCTGCCCTTAAGCATGGAGATTTCTGCCTCCATTATTTTTTAACTTCTTATTTTGAAATAATTGCAGTCATTAAAAGTAGCAAAAAAAAATTTACAAAGAATATCTCAATACTCTTCACCCAGATTCTCCAAATACTGATATTTACCAAAATATCGTTATCATTCTCTCTTTTTATATGCATATAGATACACACATATAGACGTATACATATATAAATATATATGCATGCCCATTATATAGAGAGGAATGTTTTCATGAACATCCAAAACTAAGTTATTAGACATGCTTTTCCCTTTATTCCTAAATAGTTCAAGATCTGTTTTTCTAAAAATAAGGACATTCTTTTATATAACCATAGTACAAATTACCAAAATCAAGAAATTATCATTGATCCTATACTGTTCTCTAGTCTACAATATTTACACAAATTTACTCTTTTTCCAACTAAGGTCATTTATAGCAAAAAGAAAAAAATTCAGTCCATATCTCTTTAGAGTCCTTTAATGTTTCATGAACTCAACAGTTTTGGTAAGTACTGGTTAGTTATTTTGTAGGATAACCCTTAATTTGAGTCTGCCTGATGTTTCCTCATGATTTGATTTCAGTTATGCATGCCAGGTAGGAAAACCACAAAAGTGATGTCATGTTCTTCTCAGTACATCAAATCGGGAGGCACATGATTTGAATTTCCACCATTATTGGTGGTGTTATCTTTGATTACTTAGTTTAGGTGTTGTCTCCCAGGTTTTCTCCACTGTAATGTTGCTGCTTTTTCCTTGGAATTCATAAAGAATTTATGGGAAGGTATTTTGAGGATATTTAAATATCCAGTTTCCCATCAAATTTTCATCTTTAGCATCCATTGATCATTCCTTTCTGCTGCTTCTTCAGTTTTTTCTTGTATCACAGTGTTTTCTCAAGGTAAACTGATAATAGCCGCCTTTTCTTAGATAAAACATTTTGGAATGGTTTGGGCAACTCTACAGAAATGCAATTTCTCCTGTAATAACTTTATTCATCAGAATACATCATCATGGGATGCCTGGGTTAAAGCCTCTGCCTTCAACTCAGGTCATGATCCCAGCGTCCTGGGATTGAGCCCCGCATCGGGCTCTCTGCTCTGCGGAGAGCCTGCTTCCTCCTCTCTCTGCCTGCCTCCCTGCCTGCTTGTGATCTCTCTCTCTGTCAAATAAATAAATAAAATATTAAAAAAAAATACATCATCATTGTAGCAGATAATTATTAAACTGGTCCCATAATTTAAGAGAACTGTTTAAGGATCCATTGAGTAAAATGCACTAAAAGAAATTACTTAAAAAGACATGAATTTGATAAATCTCCAAATGGACAGTCTGAGAAAGTGACTGAGGAGTGACTGAGAAAGTTAGTGGTGACAAGCTAACGCTGTTGTTATTTAAATTCACAATAACAAAGGGGACCTGAATGATCTTGGCATGTTTAAATCAAGACACACATTCCCTCCAGGAAAACAATGAGTGAGGGAGTGAGGCTCTCAATTTGAGATTAAATATTGATGAATAATTACTTTCCACACCCTTTTCTCCTGAATTTGCTAGAGTGACTTGTTTCTTTGCTTTACAGATGTTTATTTGAATCATAGGGCTTTCTGTTTTATTCAACTCTGGGGATGTGAAATTCACAGGGGGGCAGAGAAGAGTCATAGAAAAAATAATGGAACTCCTACTGGGCAGAAAATATTAAGGTATTCAATCAAAGCAGAACTATATTCATTCAGTTCTCTCAAGATTACCTGAAAACTCTATGTGGCCATATTTTCTCTGAGGTTTCCGGTAGGATGTGGTTTTAAGCCTTCAGTAGGCAGAGAATATATCACCTCCATGACTAAAATGGAAGCTCTTTAACGATAGGCGAAAAGTACCAGGTACCTGGAGAGCACTGGCCTTCAATCTTGGTCTACAGGTAACCACCTGGCCCCCATTTTGAGATTCTGATATTATTGGTCTGGGATGTGGCTGGCATTCAGGGCTTTCAAAAGCTTCCCTAGATGATTCAGACAACCATTACTATAGAACATTTTTATTTTTACTTTGAGTTTCAAGAAACAAAATTCAGACCTTTACTTATGTAGATTTCTGTGACTAACTCGTCTTTCAAAGATCCCCCTACTAAGGTATCTCTACGCGTATGAATGGATACAAAAAATCAAAAGCAAAACAACTTACCTAAGCTGTTTTGTACACTAGGGGTTGCTAAAAAATTTCAGAGACTAATTGGGCCAAAGATATTTGCCTGATGTTTCACCTTAGAGAATAACAAATTAGAAATGTCTTATTTTTCACATTTAAGTTTCACTGTGTATGTCACGGCATTGTTTCCCCTTCACACTTGTTCTCGTCACTGTGATGCTTTCTGTTCTTGGCAGCCCACTGAGCTGGTTTGGGATAGTTATTACATCTTCACTAACTGAGTGCTTCCTAGCTACCAAATGCTTTACATATAACTTTTTTAAAAAAACATATTTAAAGCAGAAAATTATCAGCTTTTAAATAGCTAAGTAAGAGCCAGGATTAGGACCCAGGTGTGGAAGACTCCAAAATCTATCTATTGATGAAGAAATTGTGGGGACATTTCTCATCTGTTGATTAGTCCAAGCCATTCAGCCCATTATTTTCTGAGACAATTATTATTGGTTTAGAGGTAACTATCTGTTCTAGGCTCTCCTGAAAAAAGTAAGTATATTCCGTTGTTAAAGGATAGGTTAAGGGAACCTGGGTGACTTAGTCAGTTACGTTTCTGACTTTTGATTATGGCTCAGCTCATGATCTCAGGGTTGTGAAACGGAGCCCCAAATCAGGTACCACGCTCAGCTTAAGATTTTCTCTCTCTCCCTGCATATGCTCTCCCTCTTAAAAAAAAGGGGGGGGGGGCAGGTTAATGCCTCTCTCCTGCTGAACATAAATGAGGAAGCATGGAGCCTTTTAAAAATATTTTATAGAATTCAGCCATAAAACCATCTGGGTAGATTTATATCTTTCTTTCCTCTTTTTTTTCTTTCTCAGATTTTATTTATTGATTTGATAGAGAGAGACACAGGGAGAGAGGGAACACAAGCAGGGGGAGTGGGAGAGGGAGAATCAGGTTTCCTGCTGAGCAGGGAGCCTGATGTGGAGCATGATCCCAGGACCCTGGGATCATGACCTGAGCCAAAGGCAGACGCTTAATGACTTAGCCACCCAGGTACCCCTGTGTAGATTTCTTTTTGAGGAGGCCTTTAACTAAAAATTTATTTTTTTTTATTTAAAGATTTTTATTTATTTATTTGATAGACAGAGATCACAAGTAGGCAGAGAGGCAGGCAGAGAGAGAGGGGGAAGCAGGCTCCCTGCCGAGCAGAGAGCCCGATGTGGGGCTCGATCCCAGGACCCTGAGATCATGACCTGAGCTGAAGGCAGAGGCTTAAACCACTGAGCCACCCAGGTGCCCCTAAAAATTTATTTTTAAATCAGATACAGTACTACTCAGGTTATCTATTTTATCATAGCTGAGTTTTGGTAGTTTAAGTTTTTTGAGAAATTATTCCATTTAATCTAACTTGTTAAATTTATATGTGAGAGTTGATTATAGCATTGCTTCTTATCCTTTTATTTATGTTTTTAAGTTGCTTATTATCCTTTTACTGTCTATGAGGCTTATAATGATTTCCTCTCCTTCAAATTGATAATAGTAATTTGTTTCTCCTTCTTTCCTTCTTCCTTCCTTTCTTCCTTCTTTCCATTCTTGCTTGAGGCTTATTCATTTTTAAATTTTTAAATTAAATTTTATTTCCATTGAGGTATAGTTGACACAATGTTATATTAGTTTCAGGTGAGCCTTATCAGTTTTATTGCTATTTCAAAAGGCAAGCTTTTGTTTCACTGATTTTCTTTTTCTGTTTTCAATTTCATTAATTTCTGCATTTTATTTTTTCCTTCCTTCTGCTTAGTTTTAATTTTGCTCTTGTTTTCTAGCTTCCTAAGGAGAAAGTTTATTGATTTAAGGCCTTTTTCCTCCTATAATACAGTTGACACTTGAACAACATGGGACTAGACATGCTGAACTCTGTTGCAGTCAAAATTTGCATGTAACTTTTGACTCTCCCCAAAAACTTAACTTCTAATATTCTATTGTTGACTGGAAACTTTACTGATAACATAAACAGTTGGTTAACACATATTGTGTATGTTAAATGTATTATATGCAGTGTTCTTACAATAAAGCTAGAGAAAAGAAAATGTTATTAAGAAAGTCATAAGAGGGCGCCTGGGTGGCTCAGTGGGTTAAGCCGCTGCCTTCGGCTCAGGTCGTGATCTCAGGGTCCTGGGATCGAGTCCCTGCATCGGGCTCTCTGCTCAGCAGGGAGCCTGCTTCCCTTCCTCTCTCTCTGCCTGCCTCTCCATCTACTTGTGATTTCTCTCTGTCAAATAAATAAATAAAATCTTTAAAAAAAAAAAAGAAGAAAGTCATAAGAATTTACAGTACTATACTGTACTACTAAAATAAAAAATCTAGATATAGACAAACCTTGCAGTTCAGACCCATGTTGCTCAAGGGTCAACTGCATAAGAATTTAATGGTATAAATTTTCTTCTAAGTACTTGCTTTCCAGAGTCCTCCTCATTGTGTACTTTCCAGGCTTTATAGCTACATTCAGTGGGAGAAAGATGAGGGAGGTTGCTTATTCCAAACCAGCTAATCTTTTTAAATAGAATTTTTACAGGAATCTTCCGTCAAAGAAATTCTCTATTTCACAATATCAGAGCACACATAAACTTCATTATTTCAACAAGATAAAAATATGGAACTTTTCTGCCAGAATTTGCCAGAAGTAGGTGCTTAAAGCAAGTAGTTACTGTGATAAAACTTTTTCATAATTAGTGCTTAGCTTTTGCCTGATTTATTATTAATTATTGCTCCAAACTCTTCTGTTGGAGAGGAATATATTGTTAACTGCTCTTAAGAAGAAAAAACTAAGACCTTCACAAGAGAAGTCTTTTGTCTGAAACCTTTACTGATCAGTCCTCTAGTTCAGAGATTCTTTCCTTCATTGTGACCAGTTTATTAACAAGCACATTAAGGGCATTCTTTATTCCTGTTCCAGTTTTTTGATCTCTAGCATTTGTTTATGCTTCTTTCTTAGGATTTCTCTCTCTCCACTTACATCCTCCATTTGCTCTAGCATGTGTCTATCCGTTAGAGCCCTCAGTGAGTTAACCATATCATGTTTAAATTTCGGGTCTGATAATTCCAACATCCCTGCCAGGTCTTGTTTTGATGCTTTTTCTGTCTCTTCTAATTGTGTCTTTGGCCTTTTGGTATGTCCTGTCATTTTTTCTGGAGACCCAGTCATGATGTATGGGGCAAAAGGAGCTTCTGTAAATAGGACTCAGGTAATGTGGTGGTCAGGTGTTGGGAGGGCAAGAGCTCCAGAGTTCTATGATTAGCTCTGGGTTTTTTAGTGAGCCTGTGCCTTCTGAACTGTGGACTTCATAAGTGTTTCTCAGTATCTTTTCCTCCCTGCCCTTAGGTAGAATAGGAGAGCTAGAGAGGGCTAGAGTGGGCGTTTCCCCTCACTCAATTCAGTGAAACTCTTAGACCCCAGCAGGTTAGGCTTTGGCTAACTAAATTTTTATTTGACAGAGATTGCAAGTAGGCAGACAGGCAGGAAGAGAGATAGAGGTGGAAGCAGGCTCCCTGCTGAGCAGAGAGCCCAATGCTGGGCTTGATCCCAGGACCCCGAGATCATGACCTGAGCCGAAGGCAGAGGCTTAACCCACAGAGTGACCCAGGCGCCCCACATTTCACAAAGCTTCTTTTGCCCCTTCCTCTGCCAGAATTCCTCGAGGAGAATTTTTTTCTTCCATATTTGTTGTGAAAATCTGGTCAAGCTCCTGGAGGTAAATCTCAGAATATTATAGGGACCCTCTATGAATGAGTCAGGAGTTTTGAACTCTCATACTTGTCTACACTGAGTTTCCAACAATTATTCAGTTACGGTTCAGGTTTTCCTTCCCTGGGCCCTGGCTCCTATGGTGATTTCTGCTTGAGAGTCTGTGTTTTGTGACACCCTGTATTCACCTGTTTCCCTAGTTTTGGGACAGGGCTTTGCCCTGTATCCTTCCCCTCTTACAAAGACAAGAAGAATTATTGATATTTCAGTCTATTCAGCTTTTCACTTACTGTCTGGATGAAATGGCAACTTCTAAGCTCAGTACTTGTGATACTGGAACCTAGATGTCCTGGCTGGAGCCTCTAAGTGTCAGTCTATGCCCCTAATTCAAATGACACAGGAGAAAAATATGGATCATCTGTGGATGTTCCTATGGCCCACCTTGCTGGCTGTCTAGTCCATTTGGCTGGGCCTGGAAATAACAAGTGGACTCAGATGAACAGATGCAACCAATCTTACTGCATACATTTCTTTTCCAGTGTTTTAAAAGGAAAAAGTAAGGGAATCAGCCAGGATTATGCTTCCAAATCCCTGAGGCCGCAAATTGATTCTCTTTACGCTCCTCAATGATACAAGGATACTTGATCAGTCTCTCTCAACCCCACCCTGGTATGATTTAATACTCGGTATTTCATCATCATTTCAGCATCATCCTTGCTACTAACCTATCTTTGTAGTATTGGTCAAGTGTCTCTCTTTTAATCATGTGGAAATCAACATAAACAATGGGCATCACTCAGAGGGATGTGTGACACCCAAGTCCATATGTCAGACCCTTAAATTCTGCACATTGTCACAATGATGTAGGCTGTGTACTTCCAGCCCCTCAATTGTATTTTGTTTTTTTGTTGTTGTTTCTTTTTTTTTTTTTTTTAATTTATTTATTTGACAGACAGAGATCACAAGTAGGCAGAGAGGCAGGCAGAGAGAGAAAGGGGGAAGCAGGTTCCCTGTTGAGCAGAAAGCCTGATGTGAGACTTGATCCCAGGACCCTGGGATCATGACCTGAGCTGAAGGCAGAGGCTTTAACCCACTGAGCCACCCAGGCACCCCTGTATTTTGTTTTTATCCCCTTAGTAAAGATGAACAATAGGGAATCCCCTGTTTTCCTACCACGATTCATCATATATTTCCTTCACAATTACAATTCTATGATTTGATCTTCATGGTTGTAATTATAATACAGAGCTTTGGGACTTGTTTTTGAACATTTGAGCAAATTAAAATAAAGCCACCAAATAGAAAGTTTTGTTCTGCCAATGAGCAGCTTAGAGAAAATCACCATATATATTTTATCCTCAGAATACCTATTTTCAAGAATTTAAACCCAGAAAAAAAGTGAATTGAGCCTGAAATGTTGGTAAACCTCATTTCAACATTCTTGAGTGATTTATAAGGCTCCCCTGAAATCCTCCAGCATCCTCATCATAACCATCAATCACATTTAGGGAACAGATGCGCAGAAGTGACAGTCTGGAGAGAATTCTAGTTAATGGAATGTCAGCTGATTCAAGAGTTCACTCTCCGGGCAGTGTTTTAGGCACCGGGAAGAACTTCTCCAAATATTGACACAGACGCCCATCCCTTCACCTGAGATACAGGTGCACTCACTGACCTGTCTGAAACTTCCCTCTTATGCCTGCACTCAACTCCTGGCAGCATCTGGACTACATTGTCACCGCCTGGGTCATAATTTTAGAAAAACATAATGCTTAGTAAAACTGATATGATTATGATACAAAAGCTGTCCACATCATAATATACGTGTAATGGGAAGAGACAGGAACTTACCTTTCCCAAAAAAGCTCTGATTTCCTCGGTGATGCCTGCTTCCTGGACCAATTGCTCAGACAGCAACATGGCTCATCTTTTTCTTGTCAACCAAGCATGATGTACTGAGAGGCAGAGATACCTTGAATTTCCCATGCATCCTAAATGATCAAAGAAAGTAGCAAAGTCTACAATCATTAGGACTCCTGCTTACCAGGACCTGCATGTGGGGACATGATTGTGCCTGTTCACGTGCAGGGCCATTCCCTGCTTTGATGCTTTTTCCAGCCTTTTATCCCTGTTCACATCAACTGCAGATACCTATAGACACGTGTGTACACCTTCCACCATCCATTGGCAGCATATGACTTTAAGAGCTTGGAAACTAGTGTGCAGATTCCTTGGGATAGTTACTTACTCCTTTTGAGCCTCTGTTCCTGTAAGATGGGGATAATGAAGGTTAACTTGCAGAAGCTTTGTGCCTGTCACGTCGTCGGTGCTCCGGAACTGGAAACCATCATTGGCAGTTCCCCTCTCCCTTGAGTATTTGACTGTTCTAATTGCCCAATAAGGTCACCCCATGTGTCTTTCAAGCTGTACCTCATGAAGCAAGGTCATATTAACTCCACGGGGCTCTGTCATACAGGACACACCAGAACATGCTCAATCAGCTTGTCAAGTAAGAAGCCAGTTCTCAGCAATTGATTTATTTAAGATTTATCCAGTGTTTAGAACAATAGTTCATGGGATCTGTTCCAGCTCAGAGGGAAAGAAATAACTGGGAGAAACAAAATTTAATATAAGAAAGGGAGGATATTCATCTCATTCTGAGCTCAAAAAACAGGAATTTTTCAAGAGATGTCATTGATTTTAATTAACTAGAAACATGTTCTAATGATGGTTTGATTTGTAAACTGGCTAATTTGTGAAGGAACATATATATATCTATATATCTATATATAGATATATCCACAATCTCTTTTCCTGTGACCCTAGGTGTTTCTGTTATAACACAAGATTATAGAGCTGAAAGGACTCTTCTAGTCCCACAGCCGAACAAAGCGCTCTCTCCTTTGTTGATGGTTTTACCTCTACTGGCCCTCTCCTCTCTGGTTCCCCTGCTCTGGGAATAGTCCACACAGGAACTAACACGGCTTCCAGAGCCCAGTGTCACCCTGCCTATTTAGCAATCTCATGTGAGCTCCTTAGTTTATCAAAACCCACGCCAAGTCAGGACAGAATGTCTGCAACATTTAACTTAGAAGTATGGAATCATTCCGACCTCTTTCCCCAAGACCCTCTTGGAAAGGTATAAGACCAAGTTATTTTGTGCTGCTGTTTCAGATTTATTAGCAAAAACTTCTCAGCGCAGGTTTGATGATCAGTTTTACAGATTTAGACACTTTAAAGAAACTTTGACCTCAGAGGGGGCTCAGGGGGCTCAGTGGGCTCAGTTGGTTAAGTCTTTGCCTTGGTGCAGGTCATGATTCTGGAGTCCCGGATGGAGCCCCACTGGATCCCCATGTGAGCCCCACATCATCACATGAGCCCTACATCACCACATGAGCCCCACATTGGGCTCCCTGTTCAGCAGAGTGTCTGCCTCTCTCCCTCCATCTGCCCCTCCCTCTGTTCCTGCTCTCTCCCAAACAAATACATAAAATCTTCAAAAGAAGTTTTTTGACCTCAGGGTGTATTAGTCTTTGCAAGAGAGACTCACCTAAGTGACCATAACAATAGATAGATCTATAGGCTAGATCACCTATGTATTAATTTTTAGGGTAATTTAGATGCAGCTAAAGAAGCCATGTCTGATAACCAATAATTGACAATCCCTCAATTAAGGGCTAGTCCTACGGAAGAAAGGTTGAGATGAAATAGAATGTTGTTTAAAGATATGGCATCAGAACAATCAGGACATCAATATTAGATGTCCCTGAGGCAGTGGTTTTCAGTCAGTAGTGATGTTAGCCCGAGGAGATATTTGGTAATGTCTGGAGACAGTTTGGGTTGTCACAGTGGGGAGGGGGTACCCCAGGCATCTAATGAATAAAGGCCAGGGATGCTGGGGAACATCTCATGATGCACAGGGCAGCCCCCACAGCAAAGAATTATCCTCCCCAAAGTGTGAACAGTGCGGAGGTGAAAAGACCTGCTTTAAGAGGTGGTTCAACTCAAGTCTTAAACTTTTGTCATGTGTCTCTTTGGCATAGAGGCCAAACACAACAAAGTATCACCAGCAAAACTACTCAATAAATCAAACTAAATGATTAACTTCCCTGGGGCACCTGGGTGGCTCAGTGGGTTAAGCCTCTGCCTTCGGCTCAGGTCATGGTCTCAGGGTCCTGGGATCGAGCACCACATCAGGCTTTCTGCTTGGCGGGGAGCCTTCTTCCCACTCTCTCTCTGCCTGCCTCTCTGCCTACTTGTGATCTCTCTCTCTCTCTGTCAAATAAATAAAATCTTTTAAAAAAATGGTTAAACTTCCCTACGGGACCATTAAAATGCCAGCTATCAAATGTCCTAGTTTTCCCCAGAACAAACAGTGAGTGCTTTCTGGCACATATTTTTCTTCCATTGAGTGAAAGGTGACAACATCATTTAAGAATACGTATGTATTCCCTTTTAGGCAGCATTTGTATAAGAGGAGGGTCAGCTGGGAGGAAAATCTTCTGGTTGTGATCAAGCCATAAAAGGGGAAAAAACATACACCCCAGACTGGATGAATGTATAGAGAACTGTCCATAATCAATAACAAATCATTACCTAATACTCATGAAGCTTTTGGAGTTAGAAAGGTAATCTTTCTCTTAAAGAATGTTCTGCTATAGTTCAGGGAACACAAGCTTCTCACAAAAGCTTTGTATTGCGGTGAGAAGGAGAGGGGCTGGGCTGGAGGCTGGGGTCTGGGTGGTCACAGCTGTAGGTGGGAGGCAGCTGGTGAGCCAGGGAAGAACAAGAGGCTTTGGGGACATGAGGCGTGGAGGAGCTGGAGAGGACACAGCCCTCGGATGGGATTACTGCGGGCCTATCTCCAACTTTACCGAACAGCGGTCCATCCACTGTCCTCTCAGACCAGTCACAAGAGTCAAGCAAGTTGATCTCAGCTCCTCCAATCCAACAAAGCAGCACTTGCTCCTAGCTCCATACCCAGAACTGGCAGAGCCCATGGAGACTCACAAAGAAGTGAGGGCTAACCCGGGGCAGGCATTGCTGACATCAGGGGATAGCGGGAGATCTGGGGCCGTGTGCGGGCACAGAGCTGGGAGGCACTAGAGGAGACCTCTGGCCTCCATCTCTATTTCTATAAAATGAGGAAGTCAGGTGAGATCCCAGACGAGGGTCTTTCCAACTCTGAAAGGGTCTGGTTTTATCATTCATTTCTATTACCTATTATAAATCAGCTAGTGCCTACAGAAATTGCTGCTGAAGGCTGGAAATCCCAACCCTTCTCCCCTTGGCTGTATCACCGGGTACACAGAAGCAGTCCCAACATCCTCTCTGTTGCATGATTCTCTGCTCCCAGTCCACATGGTGGATGATCCGGGAGGGCACTTGGCCTAAAAAAGTAAAAGGGAGAGTTTTTCTTCGTAGGAACATTAAGCTGGGAACTGAAAGACACCCAGCCTGGGGCCAGAGGAATGGAGTCATGCTCCCAGTGGGGCTCTGGAGAGGAGACCTCTAAATGCCGTTGCTATGTGGGGGTTCCGGAGCTGCCCTTCTGGAGCCTTGGTGGCTCATGGGTGCTGCTAATTCTCTCATATTCCAGTATTATTCCACTAAGTCTCACTTTTCACGTATGCTAACCAGAGTCTGTTGCTGCTGCTTGCTACCACAGGACTTAAATGGGTACTTTCATGAACCAAAGCCTCATCAGAGATAAACCCAGCCGTAGGAGGTGCCCCAGTCTGAGGGTGTTTGCATCCTATGGGGGAGAGAAGACACACACACCAATAACCATCACACAAGGATAACAGAGTGGGGTCACAGAGGCACAATTTATTGACTGCAGTGACTGAGGAAGGCGTCCCATAAAGGAGCACTGTAGCTGGGCCTCGAGGGATGGGCAGGAATCTGGCAGGAGGGATGGGGGAGAGAAACCCCAAGCAGAGTAGATACTGCAAACAACAGTTTGGGGTGTGGATGAGGGGAGAGGGGGTGGGAAGAGGAAGAAATGGGATTTGGCTGCAGTGTGGGAGGGGGCTGGGTAAAGCTCAGACAGCGGCTTAGGGCAAGATGCTTTCCCAGCAAGATTTTTTGTGGTCCTGCTAATAATATATAGCCTTGGAATAAAAATGTGGCTTCATATATTAACTTCTGTTTTTTGCTCACAGGACTTTTTTTCCCTTCTTTTTTAAACTTAAAGGAGACAAGAAAGATTCACTGAAAAGTACTAAACATTGGTCAAAGGAAAAGAAAAGACACAAGAAAAGGAAAGCCATCCAGTGCTCATGGATCAAAAGACTCGAACTTGTTAAGATGGCAAACCTATCCAAGGCAGTCTACAGATTTGGTGTAATCCCTATCAAAATTCCCATTGTCTTTTTTATGGAAAATTTTTAAAAAGACAGTAGAATTCTCATGGAACTACAGTATTTTCTTCTACTTCTTGGCCTTCTTCCGCTCAATCATCCAGACATTCCACACTTTGCCTCAGGTTAGGGATGAGATCACAGAAAGCAGAGAAAACAGCTGTCAATTCTTGGGTTCTGAGTTTCCAAATACCAACATTCAAGAAGGGACAGTAGTTAAGAGAGAAAACAGAACTGCAGCAGAGAGACACACCTAAAGAGAACAAGTGCAATAAATACGATTTTAATCCTAATAAAAAAGAAAGAGGCACCATGTCAAGGACTGGCTGTGGGTTGCTGCTAATCCACGTGGCTTCCTTCCAGGCCACTTTGAATCACAAATGGAGCCAGATTATCCGTCACCAACAAGGAGCTCAGAGCTGCAGGGTTTTAGGAAACCCATTCCTGAGCATTACATCCTGACTGGACTTTAGAAAAACCCCATTTCTCTGATCTCCTCTTGCTCACAATCTCTCGCTCTCCTCCATCTTTGGGCCCTTCCATGCCAGTGACCCTTGGGCCCCCACCTTCAACCGGGCTTCACTCGTGACTGAACCTAGAGATGTCTCTGGCAACTTTTCTTCCAAGGCCAACGCCCACACCTCCAGACCCGACACGAGCCTGTTCTTGTGACTGCCCTCGTTCTCAGTGCCTCCCATCCATTCTCCCCCTGCAGCCCTGCTGCGAGCTGAACGTGGACACAGGGGCCACCCAGGCACTCACTCTCTCTCTCTCTCTTTCTCTCTCTCAAATAAATAAATAAATAAATATATATATATATATATATCTTCTTAAAGAATTGCCTCTAACATAGAAGTTGAGATATCACTCAACCCTAGTTAGCTATAAAATCTGCCAATCTCTCCAACAACAGAAAAGACAGTGCCCTGTGGTTATTTGGAGTGGGCCGCTAGAGTCAAAACTTCTGGGTTTACATCCAGACTCCACTACTTATAAGCCCTGTGTAGCTCGAGGCAAGTCACTTAAACTCTCTGTGCCTTAATATCTCATATGAAAAATGAGGGGTATGAATAGTATCTACCTAAAGGGCTGATTTGTGGATTCAGTGACTGAAGTGCAAAGAGTTTAGGACAGCACTGGGCACATACTTGTCTCCCAAACATTGCCTGCTGTTGGTACATGGGGAAAGTCTTTGCCTTCCAACCTATGGCTAAGAAGCTCGGCGTAAACCTGACCTTGTAAACAGATATGCGAGGCTAACATGAAAATGGGAATTCCAGAGCTGTAAAGTTATCTTCAAAGGATTTTAAAGGACTCTCTTAAAAGGAATCAGGAAAGTAGAGTTAAGGCAGTAGTTCTCAATTTTGGCTCCTGGAGACACTGAGCGGTGTCCAGGAACGATGTTGGTTGTCATAACTCAGGAAACATTACTGGAATACACTGAGGAGGCCAGGGATTCTGCTGAACATCCTACAGCCACAGGACAGAGCCTCACAATGAAGAATTACCTGGACAAAACGTCCATCATGCCAACTTAATAAAAGAGGATTCCACTCTGAACCTGAGACCCCCGAACTCCCAGGCCAGGGGCACTTGAGCCTTTCTATCATCCCGACTCCCCCAGGGAACTAAAACCAAATATGCAGCTGGCGGTGCTCACGGAGCATGGTGTCCCTCTCCCCATGTTCCAGCCCCAGAGGCAGCTCTGACATTAGCAACATGCCGCCTCCATCAGCATCCTCTGGGATAACATGTTTTAAAATGTTTACAAAGTAACTGGGACAGGCAAACAATCCTAGAACATTTGCAAAAAACATCCGCTCTTGTCCATTTGTTCTCAGAATTCATGACCAGCATTAGAGCCACAAAGAACAGGGCTGGTGTTCCAGGTACCAGTACACAACCAGGACATGAAGCCCCTGCCCCGCGGCCACAGCGTGATGCTTTACACGTTGTCCTCGCCAAGGTCAGGTGCTGTCATCATTACTTTGTTAGATACTGTGGTGTGGGTGTTACCCCCAAAAGGGATAGTCACACCATTTCATGTCCTGAAAATCCTCTTGTTAATATGCACTTAATGCCCACTACATTTAAGGTGTAGGAGATTTTCCCCCTCCGGTTGATCAATGTTATTTTTCACATTTCCGACAGGAACTCTCATATTAATTATTGCTAAGCCAAATCCATTCACTTGAAAGCCATCCACTGATTTATTCATCTTTCATTCATCGATTCATTCCTGTTCACTGAACCCCTAGAACAATGAGTCTTATCGCCACGTCCCAGGGGCAAACGTATGACAGGTCTTGTGCTTAAGGTTACAAAAACAAAAACAACTCACAATCCAGTTAGCAGAGATGCAACTTTTTCAAAAACTATTGCATACCCTATGACTCGGTAATTCCAACTTTCAGGAGCAAGAGAAGTGCTCATATGAGCGCAAAGATACAGGCACAAAAATGTTCAGTGTAGTGTTAGGTGAGAAAAAGCTGGAAACAACCCAAATGCCGACCAATAGAATAATTGCTAAATAAAATGTAACTTAGGCATACCATGGAATGTGATGCAGTAATTAATAGGAAGGATCTTCTTCTACATGTTACAACACACATAGATCTCTAAGACATACAGTCTTAGAGGAAAGACACATCAAACTCTGTAGTGGTTACCTCTGGGCACATGGGAGGAGAGGGAATATGGATTAGGAGTGGTGGTCAAAGAAGACTTAACTTTAGTGCAAATAGTTTATTTTGGAGCACCTGGATGGTGCAGTCAGTTAAGCATCTGTCGTTGGCTCAGGTCATGATCCCAGGGTCCTGGGATGGAGCCCCATGCTTAGATTCCTACCCAGTGGGGAGCCAGCTTCTCCCTCTGTTGCTCCCTCTGTCTGTTTTTTTTTCTCTCTCTCTCATTCTGTCAAATAAATAAAATCCTTAAAAAAAAAAAAAGAGGAAATAGTATTTTTCTAGAAAAGGATTAATTGTGCTGCTCATACATCTGCATATAAAACTAAATTTTAAAAAAACACACAAACCACTGCAACTGTAAAGCAAAGTGGTAATTAGTATAAAGGAGTGGAAGGTTCTGCTCTGCTTGGGTGCGTCTAGAAAGACCTCCCAGGAAAAGCGACATGTGAACTGAGTCTGTAAAAGCCTTGATGTAGCCTGATGGCTGAGAGGGAGGTGCGGATTATTACATACAGGAGATAGCAAAGATGCAGAGAGAGCCCCCCCACTCCCCACCTTGGAACATTTCCACATGACTGACCCATTCGGTGGAGAGGAGTGGACTGACCCTGGAGGAGACAGACACATTTGGGACGTGAGACTACTGGAAAATGAATGCTTTCATATATCTTACAGAGAAGCTTTGAATTTTCTTCCACAAGCAATGGAAAGCCTACAAATGAGGGATGACATGACCAGATGTTGAGTTTAGAAATATCAATCAAGTAAGTGATTTTTCTCTCCAGAGGCTGCAGAGGACAGATGTGCCCATTACCCAAGCCATCTATAGCATCCCATCAAACCACCACACTGGTTTTCCTTCTGCTGCCTCGCACATCTGGACCCACAAGAATTATTTGTATAAAGATTGTCAAGCATAAAGGAGAGTGCAAAGTAAAACACTTTAAAACACTGAGGTTTTAATTATTTTTTAATAATAATACACCATATGAATGGAAGAAGGCACAAATCTTAGGAGTAAGTCTGATGAAGTCTCTTTACAAAGCAAACACCCCTAATTAACGAGAACAGAAATCAAGAGAGAAAACAATGCTAGCATTCCAGGTGTGTCTCTCCTGACCACTTCCAGAAATTGCACTCTTGAAAGGTAACCACTATGCTGACTTCATCTGGAATTGATTTTTAAGAATAATGGAAGAATCAAGGTTTCTTTTCTTTTTTTCACGCCATCAAATTAGTCTAGCTTTGTCTACTGACAAGGACATTGTTTTCTCCTCTGTGTGGCAATGTTGATAATTTTTAAAATGCCTTTCTGAATTTAACTACTATTTTACCTGGAAATTTTTCATATATTCCTTTGAGTTACATTGGGTCTGTAATTTTCTTTCCTTATCATAGTTTATTAACCTTATAAAATTGTTTGGGTAACTATTTCTTCTTTTTAAATTCTCAGATACACAGTTGGCCCTTGTACAACACAGGTTTGAACTGTACAGATCCATTTATACATGGATTTTTTTATATATATATGAACAGTACACTACTGTAAATGTATTTTCTCTTACGATTTTCTTAATAACATTTTTCTCTAGCTTATTTTATTGTAAAAATATATAGTATATAACACATATAACATACAAAATATGTGTCAGTCAACTGTTACCCAGGCTTCTTCTCACCAATAGGCTATTCATTGTTAAGTTTGCAGGGAGTCAAAAGTTATTCTTAGGTTGTCAACTTCATGGGGGATTAGTGCCCTAATCTACCTCTGTGTTGTTCCAGGACCAACCACTTTATATAGTTGCCTTATGGTTTGGTCAAACTCATTTCTAAATTTACCTTGAGTATTTGGGAAAGAGCAAGGGAAGATTTTGACTGATTAGGTTTTCTCCATAGTATTTTGTTAATTCAAGTGTCCTTTTTATTTTCTTAATATAATTTTGGTTATTTTGAAAATTTTAGAAAATTCACCACTTCGGGGTTGCCTGGGTGGCTCAGTCAGTTATAGGTCTGCCTTTGGCTCAGGTCATGATCTCAGGGTCCTGGGTTCGAGCCCTGTATTAGGCTCCTTGCTCAGCAGGGAGCCTGCTTCTCCCTCTGCCTGCTGCTCCCCCTTCTTGTACTCTCTCTCTCTCTCTCTCTGACAAATAAATAAATAAAATCTTAGAAAAAAAGAAAAAAGAAAACTCACCATTTCTCTGTGTTTTCATATTTATTGGCATAGAGTTGATCATAGTATTTTCTCATAATTTAAAAAAAACCTCTACTGTATTTGTCTATGTTTTTAAAAAGAAAATATAATTTTTATTTAATTTTTAAAGATTTCTGTATTTTAGAGAGAAAGAGAGAGAGAGAGAGAGAGCCAGCAGTGGAGGGGTAGAGGAAGAGGGAGAGAACCTCAAGTAGACTCCCCGCTGAGCAGGGAGCCCACCATGGGCCTTGATCCCCCACCCTAAGATCATCACCTGAGCCGAAACCAAGAGTCAGATGCTTAGCTGACTCAGCCACCCAGATGTTCCACTACCCCCACAAAAGCAAATCTACTTTTTAAATTGAGGGAACATTTGTATAGAATGAGATGCATTAAGTGCAGAATCCATTCATTTTTGATAAATGTACAGACACATATAACTACCCCCTCAACCCAGAAAATTTCCTATGCCCCACTTGCAATAAATCTGTGCCCCTTATAGGCAATCACTGCTTGTGTATTATTACTACAGTAATCTAGAAGAGATGCTGACTATTCTTGAACTTCTTGAACTGGAATGACCAGTATGTATGTATGCACAGTATGAACAGTATGTCCTCTTTTGTCTTGCTGCTTTTGTTCAGCATAATGTCTTCGTGATTCATCCACATTGCTGTTTGTATCAGTAATTTCTTCTGAGCAATATTCTGTTGTTTGCCTACACCACAGTTTTTGTCTGTCCACTGTCCTGATAATGGTTATTTTGATTGTTTTCTTTGGGGAGCACTTTGAATAATGTTACCATAAACATTTTTGCACAGGCCTTTTTCATTTATTTTGGTTAAAAAGCCAGAATTTGATTGCTGGGCTATAGAGATATTATACTGATAAGTGGTAAAACCAGAACTGACTCTAGATCTGTCTGCTTCCAAAGCCCCATGACCTCCAGATTAGTTTGATCTCTGGTCCTTGCTCTGTCACTAACTAGTGGTAGGATTAGGAATAATTTGCTTTTCTGGGTCTCAGTTTCTTCATTTGTGAAACAAGTAGGTTGGATAAGGTGATTTTTGAGTTCTTTTCTTCCTCTAATATTTCAAGTTGTATTAGGGCAAATTTAATTGTCACTGCTCCTGAATCATTCCTTAGGACCACAGGGGCTCCCTTCTGGCCTTCAGAAAGGTTTCCCAGCATTGCTACAGAGTGATAAGAAACTTGTATCTTACCTCAGGTACCTGTAGCTATTCCATGAGCCAATCTTGGCCCAACTTCTTGACTTCTTTGCCGCTTCAAACCTTAATAGACCTCAGATACTAAAATTATTACATATG
Organism: Mustela nigripes; assembly: GCF_022355385.1. Lineage (NCBI taxonomy): Eukaryota > Metazoa > Chordata > Mammalia > Carnivora > Mustelidae > Mustela > Mustela nigripes. Next base: position 51,117,303 of record NC_081560.1, read on the forward strand.
CAAAATAACCTGTATGTAGTCTTTAAAAAGAAGGTAATCATCCCCACTTGACCCTTTGAATGGAGAGAAGAAATGGCTCTGACTAGAAGGCTCAAACTCAGTCGCCTGGGGCAGGCACTTCTGGCCCTTCTGGTTCCTTCTCAATTCACAGCTTGAAAAAGTGAGGAGTCCAGAAGTGGGAGCTCAATGCATACTCTGGGGAGAAAAGGAGAACTCTAAAAGATAAGAAGCTTCATGGAGAAAGCTGTAGAGAAAGAGTAAGTCTAAAAGTCCAAGTTTTGAAACCAGATAGAGGTGATGATTGCACAACACTGTGAATGTGCTAGATGCCGTTGGATTGTCCATTTTATAATGGTTAAATATGGTGGGGAGATCAGGGAGTCTGCTGTAACAGTTAAACGCTGTCTGCACAAAACAATTGGATTCTAACATTCTCTATTCGTTCTGCACTAAATTTTTTGATAAAGAGATTAGAGTTGGGCTTCTAGAGTAATATGAGGCCCAAAGTGTGAAAACCATAAGTGAACAGTTTGGGGTCCATGCAGGGACCACTTTTGTTTTCCCAGTCTGCAATGTCTGAGGTTAAAGGCGGCTCTCTCGGTAGGGCAGGGAGCGCTCACCTGCCGCGGCAAACATGGTTATGTGCTGTAAATGCACTTGGAGCTGAGAAGTGGCTGACAAGCAGGCCTGCAGGAGTGATTCAAAGGCTTTACCAACCTCAGCTCTGACTTACAGTCCTTCCCATTGGTGAACTGTCCAGGCCTTTCATCTTACCCACAAATGCCTTCCTTGCATAGATGATCTCATTAAGGAATGGAGAAGCTTACATACGCAGAGGGCTTTGCCATTAGATGGTTGTGAGTCACATTTCCCCGGGCTCAGAAGGGTTTTCTTGAGCCCACTTGGATTCTTCTCTGATGCAAGAGGGTTAGAAGCCTAGGTGTGAAACCACCACTTCAGATAGCAGGAAGGGCAATTATTTCCGGGGAGAATGGCAATTGATGATGTCTGGGGTCTCAGCTGTACACCTGACTACTGGGGGTGACTCAGTGATGGAGGGCCGGGCTCATCTCAGGGCTTCTTCGCTCACATGTCCCATCCTTGGAAGAGGCTGTGGACAAGAGTGCCTCTATGTGTCTTCTCCTGGTGGCCTGGGCTTCCTCACTGTGTGGTACCCTCATCACAGCTGGGCTCCAAAAGAGAGCATCCCAGCAGATGAGGCAGAAGCTGCGTTACCTTTTACGATCTAGTCTCCAAAGTCACTAATAGCCTTGTTTCCGCTGTGCTCTGTTGGGTGATGAGCGAGGCATAGATCCAGCCGCATTCCAGTGGAGGAGGCTTAAATGTCTTCTGCTCGATGGGTGAGTGGCAAGGCCATGCTGGAAAAGAGCATGTGGATTGGAAGGTGTTTGCCCAGCCACCTCCAGAGGCTGTGACCTGCTACACTGTTAAAATCTATAATACCACCAAGAAGCCCCTTACTTCTCCCCGAACTCTACTTTTCCCTCCTCCCACCCTTCTGGAACCACTTGGCTCCCTGCCCTGCTCATAATAGACAGCAACGGTGTGCAAGTTAGTTTTCTTTTTTCTACTGTCACAGCTATTTCCACCTCAAGATACCCACTCTTTCATCTCCTTTCTGATTTCCTTCTTTCTTCCTCTCTTTCCTCTCCCTTTCTTTGTTCCATTTATCATTGGGGGAGAAACTCTCGACTCTTAGAATGAATGATACCAACCAAGCTGCTGGGAGAAAAGATACAAATCTGGAGGAAAAGGAAGCTGGATGCTTTGACATGTTCTTAGATATAAGGAGGAGCAGGGCTCAGGAGGCCTTTTTTGGAATCTCTCTTAGCTTTTCTAGGTAGGCTACTATTTCTCAAGCACAAATATTTAAGATAAATCAAAAACTCTGTTTTGTCATATTGCTCTTTAGTTATATCACAGCTTAAATAAGCTTTCATGGTTTGGCCTGGGGGTGTAGTGAGTTTGCCAAGTGACTACTAGTGACTGACAAGTGAGCTTAAAAACCCCCAATACTCGTAAGCTGGTGGTTTACGCGATGCTCCTAAGGCCCCTGCTTTAGCGATTGACCACTTGCTTAGTTAGGTACCTGGATAGCTGGACTCTAGGCCAAAGGAGGAAATCTTGACATGGAAGGAGACAGCCACACTCTGTGAAGTGCCTTGTGGCCAAAGTCTCTGAGCTGCCCACTAGCTCTCAGCCTCGCCCGTTGGCTTCCACTTACAGCTTCATGACCGAGGTCTGCAGGAAAAGCTGAACAGACAGATATCCCAGTGGCCCTGGATTAATCACATTTTATTTTTCAAGGCCCTTTTTGAAATAAACTGCAAACCCCATTAGATTTCTGTGAGTGTGTGTTCCAAATAGAGGCTAAAAGGGATAGACCTCTATTACTAAACCTACATGAAGCTCTGTACCTCAACCAGGGTTCACCTAGACTCGGGGGAATGATGGATTTGGAGGAAGTTTAAAGTGTGGGATAAATCCCACGATTGGACTTTTTTTTTCCCTCTAGCTTTATTGAGAAAAAACTGATATGTAACATAATATCACTGTATGAAGTATAAGGTGAATAATGTGATTATTTGATATATGCATATATTACAAAATGATTACACAATAATGTCAGTTAACACATCCATCACCTCCCATAATTTTGTGTGTGTGTGTGCATGTGTGTGGTAAGATCATTTAAGATTTACTCTCTTAACAACATTCAAGTGTATATTACAGTTATGTTAACTGTAGTCACCACGCTGTATATTAGACACCTAGAACTTATTCATCTTATAACTGGAAGTTTGTACTCTTTAACCAACATCTCCCCCATTTCCATCTCTCCCCCAACCCCTGGCAAGCCCACTTTACTCTCTTTTTTCATGAGCCTGGCTTTTTCTTTTTTAAGATTATATGTGAAAGTGAGACACACAATATTTGTCTTTCTCTGTCTAGCATCATGTGCTCAAGGTCTACCCATGATGTCACAGGCAGGATTTCCTTCTTTTTCATGGCCAAATAATATTACACAGTGAGGGGGTACATATATCCATCTCACATTTTCTTTATCCACTCACCCCATCAATGGACACTTGGGTTGCTTCCATGTCTTGGCTATTGTGAATAATGCTGCAGTGAACCTGAGGGTACAAAGGTCTCTTCAATATAGTGACTTTATTCCTTTCAGATACATACCCAGAAGTGGGATTGCAGGATCATAGGGTAGTTCTACTTTTAAGTTTTTGAGGAACAGCCATACTGTTTTCCAGAGTGGTTGCACCAATTTACATTCTACCAATAATGCACTAGGGTTCTCTTTCCTCTACACCGTGATAGGATTTTGCAAGTACTTACTAGGCTAAACCTTCTGGTTATTGGACCCAACCTAAAGGCAACTGTAACACTTGTAAGGACCTATTTTAGCCAGAGTGCTTCCATCCTTTAAACAATAACCTTGTTGTTTAACCCTTAAACTGTCCCTGCTCCCCTTCCCCCAGGGGACTGACTTAAAAACAAGTCCCAGAAAGCAGCCCCAGGTAACAAAGCCCAAATACAAGGGAGGGTCAGGCCAGGTGGAGACATCTGATCAGTGGGGGGATGCATACCATCTCCCTAGTTACCAAGGAGAATGGGCCCCGCCCTCTGGATGCCTTTTGGATGCCAACTCTGACCAAGGTGATAGGCTAGTTCAAATATCTACTATAGGGTAAATTATAATTCAATTGGTCACTTATGTGTGACCTAGCATGACTGTGCAGCTTTCTCTGTGTGTTACAATTTCATTGGCCACCTGTGTGTGGCCAGACCCAGCCACACGGCCTTTGCCCTTAAAAGCTAGTCTGTGAAGCAGAGAGAGGTCCCCCTCTCTGTAAGAGGCACAGCCCCGAACATTCAGTCTGATTCTCTATGCTTGGCGCGGAATAAAGCTTTGCTTGATCTTTGCTTTATATCAGTCTCACTCCTTTAATCACGGACCCATTATTGGGGGAACCTAACATACTCTGACAGGATTGCATGTTGTGACGAATGTGACACAATTATTGTGAAATTATAGAAAAATAAAACGATTGAGAATGGCACATTGCCACTATGATCTCCAATTTGCCAATGAAACAAAAGCATGGAATCATAGGGTTTATTTTTCCAAGATCGCACAGGATCTTGAGCTTAGGTTTATAAGGAAAAACAGAGCATTATGAAAATCTCTAGCAGAGTCCCCACTTGAAGGCCATCTCTTATCATCAAGTAAGTGCCTGCATGCCAAAGAAGTAACCGTTCAGTATTGAGAAGATGAGAATATGTCCTCAGTTTTTCTCATATTCTTCATATTGTGTAGTGAAATAAGTGATCGATCTTGTCTGCTTCTTCACTAGTAAAGTGTGCACAATCTGTCATTCCATAGGTCCTGACTCATCAATGTCCCCTGTGACCACATATTCCCCCCTGAAATTTCAGTAAAGTCCAAAAACGGTCTCCTATGGAGATCACTTTAAATAACGCGCTATTCCCAGTAGCTTTCTATTAAAGGCCCATTTGTATCGGGGGAATAATTTTCTACTTGGAAAGCAATAGACACAATTTCCATTTATTTTAAGAGAAGAAAAAAAATGTCAGTACTAACAGGTTTGGAGTCTCCTGCTGGGATGTTAGGTTACTGAATTATTTTCCTCCAAGCTATTTGTAGACCCATTAATTGAGAAATTAGAGAAATAAGGGCACAGACGCCTATGTAATTAAACTGCCCATTTCGCCTTCCTTTACCAAAGCAGTTTCCAAGGATGTTAATTGGCTGGAGAATTTCTCAGCCGCCTGCTTGCACTGCTCCCACCCTGAAACTGTCCGGGTGCATTTTTTTTTTTTTCTTTTTTTAAGCAGACTTAGCACTTTGAAGAGTTAATTAAAAATCCAAGGAATATTTCTGTTTGGTGTGCCTCTGGGCGCAAGGAATGCTAATGGCCCCTTCCTGCCATTAAATGATAAAAACTTCCTATTGGATTTTCTGGATTGCCCACGGCTGAGGGGAGAGGCCTTCCTAAAAGCAGTCACCAGATTGTGCCTTTGTTTTTCCATAAGCCATTAATTTCCTCGCTCTTTTGCTTTATAAGGAAACCATTTGATTTCTTTGTCTGCAGTTCTCCTAGCCTGGTGCCTGCCATTCGTCACCCCCAAGCGTCCTGGTGCTTCTGCAGACGCATTGCCCTTCTGATGAGAGTTCTGGGAGAAATGCATCCCCCTCCACCCGCCGTCCTTGGCTTCTTTGCGTCTTTATCAACCCTGACTCATTCCTCTTGGTGTTTCATTGTCCTTTTTCTCCTGACTTTTATTTCTAAGGAAGAAAACACATACACGCTTTCCTTTAGGGGAAAAATATATAGATAAATGACCAAAAGGAAGAGAGAAAGTGTGTTTTGTGTAGTTTTGAAGCAACTAGCCATGATAACCGACAACCAAGCTTTTAATATTTTGTATATTGACAGTTGACAGCAACTATTTATTTGTCCCAGATCTTATGAGGCAGCCTCAGTTTCAAATTGTCTTCCCTGTACTTGTCTCCTCAGATACAAGTGTTCACAAACGAGAAAGGGCAAAAAAACCACCTCCTTTGCTGATGAATATAACCTGATTTTTAATGTCAAAATATATAAACAAGATAATCATCTGAATGTGTATGAATAAAGGTTAATATTATAATTAAATAACACAGAGAGTCAATCTAACATTAAATTTTTCACATGCATATGTCTGCACACGCACACACAAGAACATCATTTCTTTGCATGGTAGAGGCAAATAATAAGCAGGCCAATAAATAAGTATAATTAGACCCATCGTCAAATTAAAAAAAAAAGTACAAGCTTTGGAACCAAACACACCTGGGACGGTATCCTGTCTGTCACTTAGGAGCAAGCTCCCACCTCACATGCCTGAGCCTCAGCTGCCGCATCTGAAAGGACAATATGACATTTGCCTGACAGGGTAGTTGTTAGATGAAACGAGCTGAGATTTATGAAGTCCCTAGCACAGCGCCTAGCAGATAGAATTGCTTTTTTTAAGAAGGCATAGTCTTATTAGTCTTTTAAAGGATAATATATCTGCTGCAGTTAAAACAAGACTTTCTGGAAGGTGCTGGGAGGGAAAAGTTGAGTAAGGAAGGAGAATGTGTTGCATTCTTTCCTGCCTCCCTTGAGAGAGAGGAGTCAGGGAAGGAACTTCTTCCTTCTCCAGGGCTTGTATTAGACCAAACAAACCTACATTCCAGCTAACTGCTCAGGAGTGGATAGACTGGGCACTGGAGGGCTCCAGGTCACTCCCTGGACATCCCTTGTCAGAGAAGCCACATCATCTGTGTCCCCCTGGAATACAGATCCAGCTCTAGAACATCTCAGAGAAGATCTGTCCTGACCTCACCTTCAAGTCTGAGGCAGGGTGGTGAGCTGCCAAGTTCACCTTCCTTGTCCTCATCCCAGGGCCCCAAAGGATGAGTGAGAAGCAACCTGCTACCCCAAACCACCTCATCCACAGCTACTTGTAAATCTCCTGTCTAGATTTGTTTCCAGATTCCAGATTCCAGGTTTTCAGATTCGTCTGAGCAAACTGAGAATCCTCACAGTCAATGGATTCCAAAGGAGGGTTCTAAGCTGCTGTAGCTAGGAATGGATGCTCTCAAAACTCAAGTGCAGGGGTGCCTGGGTGGCTCAGTGGGTTAAAGCCTCTGCCTTCAGCTCAGGTCATGATCACAGAGAGGGTCCTGGGATAGAGCCCCGAATCGGGCTATCTGCTCAGCAGGGAGCCTGCTTCCACCTCTCTTTCTGCCTGCCTCTCTGCCTACTTGTGATCTCTGCCTGTCAAATAAATAAATAAAATCTTAAAACAACAACAACAAAAAACCTCAAGTGCATTAGCCTTGCCTGGTGAGCTTACTAAAATGTAGATTCCTTGGGGCACCTGGGTGGCTCAGTGGATCAAGCATCTATCCAACTCTTGGTTTCTGCTCAGATCATGATCTCAGAGTCATGAGATGAAGCCCTTGGGTGGGCTCCAAGCTCAGCAGGGAGTCTGCTTATCTCCCTCTCCCTTTGCTGCTCCCCTGCCACCCTGCCCTCACATGTATGGCTCTGTCTCAAAGATAAATAAATAAACCTTTTTTAAAAATGCAGATTCCTAGACCCTTTGCCTAGTTGTTCTGATTCAGTAGATGTCTCAGTAACCTAAAAGAAAGAATGAGTTTTTCAACTTACTGACTATTTGTTGGTTACTCTGTGCCAAGTCCCACTGCTAAGTGCTTCACATACATGATCCACTCTTGTTCACCCTCAGTCCTACGTGGCAGGCATCACCAATACCTCCATACGGTTAGGAAATTGACATTTGGAGAGGTTGAACAACCTGACTCAAGTCACCAGGCTCTGTGTCACAGGTCCCCGAAACTCTGTGCCACAGGCCCCCCTTGCCTTGGGTCACTGGCTCTCATGCTTACGTACTTCTGACGGACTCCCTAGACCTCCGCACAAACGGAGCTGAGTTTGTTTCGGACTTGGACTGATCAAGTTCATGGTTCTAACCTTCTTTTATGAAACAAATCACAAAAACTTAAACAGCAGTTTCTAACCCACCTTCTGAGGAATCCAGGCCCCAAAGGTCCCACTTTGCCTTGTAAAAAAAAACCATGACTAGTCATGAAAGTTCCACTTCCCCAGTGTTCTTAACACCCTGCAGTGAAAGAGTTACTGCAAAGTTGCTGTTCCTTCTACTTATCTCTTGTTTCTGAAATCAAGACACCATAGACTATGACTTCTGTAATCCACCAGATTTTCTTTCTCTCTTTCCAGAACAGTCAAATCCTGTCAATATGCTTTTTCATCTTAGTCTGTGGATATGAGACTTTGAAGGGTTTGGCTTTATTATTATTCTGACATTTCTATTGTTTTTCTATTTAATAAGAAACAAGTAACCAGAGGCTCACACACTACATTTTGATTGTTACCATTTCCCAAGGGTATTATCATAATGGTTTCAGATGGCACTCCAAAAAAATTATGTATTATTTTATCAGTTATTCTAGTTAGCATGGGCTTCGGGTATCAGAACTGAGCCCAAAGACAGAAAAATCCCTCGTTAACTTCACTCACCACAAAAATGTATATCCATTTGGTATAATTTAACAAGGAGACCTCTCAGCTCTGAGAAGGAATTTCTGTTTTCAATTACAAAGACCAGGGAGAGGGTAAGGATAACTTTGGGGAGCAATTAAAAGAAACTTCAGATGTTTTATCTAGTAAAACTCAGGAACCTAATGATGACATGTGTAAGTGACGGGTTATTCCTTCCCATATCTAGAGGCTGTGTCCATAATTTAAAAAATATTAATTTGGGATGCAGTTGATGCCCAATCCCCTGAACTCTGGAAACCAGCTTATAGGAGCTCATCTTAATCAGATGTGCTCATTTTGTTGGGCAACAGGCAGAGTGTTGTTCTGGAACTTCTTTCTCAGCTTTAATAAAAGCCAGAATGGCTTCTAATATCCTTTGCAACAAATCATGTGCTATTTCCCTAAGCTGATACGTGACTGAGCTGAACATTTAATGTACCAGTGTGGGCGGAGGGGGCTGAGCAGTCTCAGAGTAGGGCTGAGCCTCTACTCTGCTCACCTCACTGGTGTTCTAGTATGCGGCTTCCCATGCCCAAAGGTGCCATCTGCCACCAAGGCATGCACCTGAATGCTCCACCACCCAGGTAGAATCCAGGTAACCTCAGGTTTATCTTTTCCCTTTTTTTTGCTTACACCACATAATAAATGTGTCTGTTATTACTAACAATAGAAAGAGAGAATTAGGAATAGGAAATGTGTCAGGAAATTAATCAAGGCATGGACCACGTGGGGCTAGCTTCTAGTAGATGATATTATTCAGTTTTAATTTATGTAGTTGATATTTTGGACATTCACAAGTAAATATTAAATATTCTTTACAAAATAGAAATAATTCTTCATGCTGTAAATATTGAGTTCCAAACCTCTAACAAACTAAATATAAAAAATGAATGGAGCAGTATCTCAGGGGAAGGGAAAAGCAGAATCTTTTTAGTTACATTAAAAAGTTACGTTAAATTTAAGAGAGGCAACAGTAATTGACAAGGGAAAATGCAGAGATTCGAAAGATGGTGCTTAGCTTGTCAATGCCACAGAAGAACCAAATACATTCAAGGAGAAAATACTACAAAAAGGAAACTAGAACCTGCACTAAAAAGACTCCAATACATTTGAATAAAAGCATCATAAACTCAAACCACTTGGGTACATAGATTCATACATCCATTCATGCCATTGGAGGTTCTTCTCCAGGAACCACAGTGATTTTGCTCCTTCTCTTGCCTGGGGATATCTAGCAATGTTGGGAAACATCTTTGGTTGTCATGACTAGGCATTGAGTGGACAGAGGTTTGAGATGCTGCTAAGTGTCCTACAGTGTACAGTACAAACCCCAACCCCTGCGGGACAAAGATTCGATTCAAAATGTCAGTCATGCTGAGGTCATCAGAAACCCTGCTCCATTAGGACCGTGTTCAACCCTGAGCAACAGAAATTGTGCTGCAGTGACTTAAATAATTAAGAGGTTTCTTTGTCTCACACAGTACGTAGTATAGAGGATGCCAACCAGGGGCTTGTGTTGCCGCTCTGCGACATCATCAAGATCCCAGGACCCCCAGAGGTGGTTGTAGAAGATGTCGCTTTAGCTGGGTACATTACTGCCCAAAAGCAAATTAAGATTGCCAGTAAGAAAGCAGGGTCCTAATGAATATTGTATGGGCACATAGCAGGTTGGCCACAGAGAAGCTTTTCCCTTTTCATGATGCCTCTTGCACTAGCCTCTCTTAATCCCCAACAAAACTCTAACTAGTCACTTTCTACCCAAATTAAACTCTTCCGTGGAGTTTTTCATGCTGTTCCCAGCAGTGCAGCTTCCTCTGGACCAGAAGCTTCAGTCTTTGGACAAGGAGAACCTCAGATCCATAAAGGGACCCCAAAGGAAGAGAAATGAGCTCTCTGCAGAGGAACAGTGCTCAGGGATTTGGACATGCTTCCTTGTGGACAAATGAAAATATTTCAGTAAGAAGCCATGGATATTTGATAGCAGGGCAGAGAGATGCAAAAGGGGAAAACTAGAGATTTTTTTTTTTTTTAACTGAACAAGGTTAATGATTTAATGTAAAATCAACAGCAAATTCAAAAATATAGGGTGGGAATTTTACGAAGTTTTGCAACAACCACTGTATAATGAAACAGTGGGTGGGAAAGAGAACATAAAAGGTAGGCCCAAACATCTTGCTTATTATTATACAATACGAATATCAATATTCATAATGATAAGGATGACAAAAATAAGAATCATCAGGTAGTCTTTGAGTCACTCTCCAGTCCCTTGGAGCCCATCACAAAGAAGGATTCTGAGGTCTCATCTTAACATAAGGGGTTGGGGGAGTGACATGACATAATCAATCATTAGTAAAATCTTCTCTAGATCTGAAAGGAGAAATGGTTTCAGATGATTCTTCCTCTCTATAACCCTGTCCATACATAGGCTGACCACAGAGATACTGGTTCTAAGGAGAGCTTGGTGAACGGAGGAAGGAATAACGGAACTGAAAAGTATTCCCACTGTGACACGTGTGGACGTTTTCTGAAATTGCCAAAGAGATTCCCAAGACAGGTTTTCTTGCCCGCCCAGAGAAAGCTGATGAGATGTATGTCAAGCTTTCTTTACATCGTGCTTTCACTGATCACTTGTACATTTGTTCATCATTTTCAGGGGGCAGCTGTGACTTCCAAAAGACTTCCTAATCTTAAAGAGGCTCATTATGCTAATTCAATTATATAGTCCTCTAAATTGGAAGCATATTGGTCAATCTAAAAATGAAATCTTGGCAATCACAGAAAACAACTATAACAACAACAAAAAAACCTCACACATAAAATACAACTTCTGCTAAGCAATTCTTAAAAGTCTGCTTAGTACAGAAAAGATCAGAATTTATGGAGATTTAATGGCTCCTTAATAATTCGGTACTCTTATTTCTTTTTCCTTCATATTTCTGACCTGATTTCCCTTGAAACAATATTTGCATCCCTCAGAAGACCTTATATGACTGAGAGGTTCATACTACTGTTAAGCGCTTTGGCCCTTACTGAGAATTGCACCCTGTTGGTAAGGACTGCTACTCAATTCTATGCTCTGAAGTGGTCCTTCAGATGTAGTGGGAGCTCAGTTAATCCTCATCAGTCAATTTCTGTAGCATTTGTGCAGAATAATCAAAATGGCATGGCTGTCCCATTGCACATGCATTATGTGACATTAGAGCGGTACATTTTAACTTATTTTCAAACCTATTTAGAGTGTACTTACCAGCATGTTTGATATAACAGAATATGTGTTTTGAAAGAAGCTGAGGGAGAATAAAAGATCTGGACGTAATGACCATAAGTGTGTCCTTGAATTGCTTTGCTATTTCAGAAGGGATGTAGGATGTACTTGAAAGGTCACTGATTAGTCCAGTTCCACATCAGTAAATCAGGTTTTAGAAACAGACACAGGAAAATAATAGCCAATGGAGTTTTACCAATACAATAAAATAAAACAGGGAAACATGATTTATAGATTATGTTCTCCAGCAGGATATTTTCAAATCTGACGGCATGGTACATTAACAGGACACTGTGGACATGTTTCCCTGGTCTCTGAACAGACTTGATTTCTAGATTGGATGTTTATTCTGCATTAAAATGTAGATTGATCTGGCAAAATCCAGTACAAAATTGTGTTGAATAAGCAGTACAGGAAAAGATGTTATGCTGAAGACAGTAGGAGTAATCTGTTTCTGTAAACATATTTTTGAGGTCAAACTTCTCCTATTTTGGTGAGACACAACGTCAAGAGACAGTTTGATCACCCTAACATTACCCAGCCAAAGGCTTTAGAAAGTCCAGGACATAGATACAAGCCATTCATGATTGGCTTGGCTTGTCTGCTGCCCCTACTTTTCTGCTCTTTTTGCATCTTGCACACAACTGACACGAGTCTAAGGTCTTTAGTTTTATCACTTGGTGGACGCCATGGTTGCCTACCCAAGGGTCATTCTACCTTGCTAAAGAAATTCAGAGGAACCTCGGTTTAACCCACCACTCACCTACTCCTCTTACCCAGAGGAAGAATCCTGATTAATCTAAGCCCAGCATGGGTAGTTCCATTCTCTTTCACTTGAGTTGGTTTAGGAATGGCATGTGACACAATTCTGGTCAGTGGAATATGAGGTGAAGACCTTGGGGGATCCTGAGACTATTTCCCTCACTTTACAAAAGTTCACAAGACAGCGGCCTATCATCTTTTCCAGAAGCAAGGATGGTAGCAGCCATCTTGGGGCCACAAGAGCAACCAGCCTCTGAGGAAAAGCCAACACACTGAGGTGGCAGAGCAGAAGGAAGGAAAGAAACCAAATTCTTCAAGAGACTATTAAGAGGCTGAATTAATTCATCCTGCCCACTGAAGGTAACCACTATCCTGATACAGTGAACACTGTGATGTCATCCAGATTCCTTCTTCAGGACAAAGGAACTCATTTCCTCAGCTATCAGAAGTACACCTTCTCTAGAAATCACCTTCTTTAGGAGGTGCCTCACTCCAAATTGACAACTCTTATCACCCTGTAATTATGTGTAGTTTTTCAGTTAGAGCCAGGCTTTATATCTTGTTCTTATTCAAGAGTGTCTTAGCTATCTCATTGACACTTTGCATATTTATGTAAAATTTTATTAGCTTGTCAAGTTCCACAAAACATCACTTTTATTGCACTCCATTCCTTATTGCATCTCTAACTTTGGTCTGAAATCATTTTCCTTATGTCTGAAAAAATGCTTAATTTTTAAAAATATTTTTCAAAGATTTTATTAATTTGTTTGTTTGTCAGAGAGAGAGAGAGAGAGCACAATCCGGGAGCAGCAGGCAGAGGCAGAGGGAGAGGGAGAGGCAGACTCCCCACTGAGCAGGGAGCCTGATGCAGGACTATCCCAGCACCCTGGGATCATGACCTTAACCAAAGGCAGATGATTAACCCACTGAGCCACACAGGTGTTCCTGAAAAATATGCTCAATTATTTCCTTTGTTACATGTCTGCTGGTGATGTATCTCAAGTTTTGGGTGAATGTATCATCTTTGACCTTAATCCTTAACAGTTATTTTTTCCTGGGTATATTTTGCTAAGATTGTCATCACAATGAAAATACCACTTCAATATTTTCTTGATTCTATTCCTTCCACTCTGATGTCAGCTGTATAATTGTTGCTCCTTTGCAGATAATGTCTTTTTTTTTTTCCTGGTTGGATTTAAGACTTTGTCTTTGGTTTTCTTTTTTCTTTTTTTTTTAAATTAATTTATTTATTTTCAGCATAACAGTATTCATTACTTTTTCACCACACCCAGTGCTCCATGCAATCCATGCCCTCTATAATACCCACCACCTGGTACCCCAACCTCCCGCCACTTCAAACCCCTCAGATTGTTTTTCAGAGTCCATAGTCTCTTATAATTTATCTCCCCTTCCAATTTACCCCAACTCCCTTCTCCTCTCTAACACCCCTTGTCCTCCGTGATATTTGTTATGCTCCACAAATAAGTGAAACCATATGATAATTGACTCTCTCTGCTTGACTTATTTCACTCAGCATAATCTCTTCCAGTCCTGTCCATGTTGCTACAAAAGCTGGGTATTCGTCCTTTCTGATGGAGGCATAATACTCCATAGTGTATATGGACCACACATTCCTTATCCATTCGTCTGTTGAAGGGCATATTGGTTCTTTCCATAGTTTGGTGACCGTGGCCATTGTTGCTATAAACATTGGGGTACAGATGGCTCTTCTTTTCACGACATCTGTATCTTTGGGGTAAATACCCAGGAGTGCAATTGCAGGGTCATAGGGAAGCTCTATTTTTAATTTCTTGAGGAATCTCCACACTGTTTTCCAAAGAGGCTGCACCAACTTGCATTTAAACTCAGCACACACAAAACAGACAATCATCAAAAAATGGGCAGAAGATATGGACAGACACTTCTCCAATAAAGACATACAAATGGCTATCAGACGCATGAAAAAATGTTCATCATCGCTAGCCCTCAGGAAGATTCAAATTAAAACCACATTGAGATATCACCTTACACCAGTTAGAATGGCCCAAATTAGCAAGACAGGAAACAACATGTGTTGGAGGGGATGTGGAGAAAGGGGAACCCTCTTTGGTTTTCTTTTATTTTACTATGTTATCTACATGTGCATTAAAATATGTATTATACATTTTATGATATATATGCATATCAAAGAAATACATCAATACAAGATCAAGATCTTGATCAAAGTTATTGTGTATTGATGTATTTCTTGATTTTTTTTTTAAAGATCTTATTTATTTATTTGACAGGCAGAGATCACAAGTAGGCAGAGAGGCGGGCAGAGAGAGAGAGGAAAGGAAGCAGGCTCCCCAGTGAGCAGAAAGCCCGACGCGGGGTTCAATCCCAGGAACATGGGATCATGACCTAAGCCAAAGGCAGAGGCTTTAACCCACTGAGCCACGCAGGTGCCCAGGAACCCTGATGTATTTCTTGATTTATAGAAAACTCTTACTTGGTACCTCTTTAGAGCTTGCTTATGCTCAATTCTTTCTACCCTCTCCTCTGAGACTCCAGTTACATATATGTTAGCTATTCTCATCATAATTCCTATGATGCTAATTTCTCTTGCTTTTTTCATTGTTTTGCCCTCCTGTGCTTCACTCTGGATATTTTCTTCTGACTATATTCTATTGTAACAGTTTTCTCTTCAGTTATGTATAACCTGCTAAGCTTGTTCACCGAGTTTTTCATTTTAATTATGCTTTGAGTTTTAGAATTTCTATTTAGTTTTTTTAATCTATGTTACTTTTTTAATAGTTCCCACGTCCCTGACTTGACTTAATCTCCTTAAACATGGTAAGTATATTATTTTTAAAGTTTGTGTTTGATAATTTCAATATCTGGAGCTGTTGTTCTGTTTCCATTATCTGTTGCTTGTGCTCATTTTCATTCTATGTTGTTTTGCCTGCTCACGTGTTTGGTTTTCTCTGATGGTGTTTCATACATTCCATTTGAAAAATTGCTTGAGAAATTATTTGAATCCTAGGATAATTGTATCTTCTTTTAATGAAAATTTTCATTCCCTTCTGTCAGTCTTCCATAGGTATTAGTAACCTGTCATCTTCATCCATTCCAGGGATTAATATTTTCTAAGTCACACAAATGTCTCAAAGACAGACTACAATTCATATGAGGGCTGATTTGTTTCCACTCCCCCTCACTTGTAGGATACAGATCATCAGACTCAATCCAAAAGTTGCAGGGTGGGAGAAGGGAGATGTCAAGCTGACCTCTCACTTGTTGTCTAGAGCCATTTGGCTTTCAAAAGCACTGCTCAACCTCTCAGACATCTTAGATCAGCACATGTTAGCAGGGTCAAAGCAGCCCCAAATGCCAGACTAACTTCCGTGGATTTCTGTCTTTTCCTGGATATTAGTCCGGTGATTCTAGCTCTCTGATGCTTTTAAACTGACTTAAAACATTTTTTTCCAGTTCTTCTAGTTGTCCTCAGTGGGATATTAGGTCCAAGTTATCTAGTTCATCATGACTGGAACTCTAATAAACTATTTCCATCAGCATAGAAAGAGGCCATAATATCTCCAACTTAAAGAAAACCTCTCATAACGTCTTTAGCTATTCCTTCTATTGGATATTTTTCTGTTCTTTACATGAAAACTCTTCTAAAGAGTTTGTATCTTGATACTTCTAATTCCTTACATCCCATTTGTCCTTGAACCCACACAAACTACCAAAAAAAATCTATCAGCACTCTACCAAAAACATCTCTGGTCAAAGCCCTAATGTTTCCATGTTGCCAACTCGTATGGCTCTTTCTTCATCCTCATCTCACTCAATCTCTCTAAAGCATGTAACACACTACACACACTTTTCTTCACTTGGATTCTAGGAAGACCTTTGGTTCTCCTCTTAAATATATGACCATTTCTTCTGAGTCCTCTTGGCTGAATCATTTTCTTGTCCTAACCACTAAATGTTAGGTTACATTAGAGCTCAATACTTGAACTTTTCTATCTGTGCTCAATCCCTAGGTGATCTCATTCTGTCCCCTGGCTTTAATTCCAACTACTCCATAATGGCTCATAGATAGATAGATAAATAGACCGATTGATCTAGCTCCGATCTTCCCCCTCAACTTCCTCCTTGATACCTCCATTGGTATGTCAAGTAGGCATCTCAAACCTAACATGTCTAAAACAAAATTGTTGCTTTCCACCCTCTTCTCCCAGCCCAATCCTCTCTAGTGTTTCTCATCTCAGTAAAAGGCACAATCATTCAACCAGTTTTTCACTCTCCAGACCTTGGTATCATCTTTGACAACAAATATATTGCGAATTTAATCACCTCTTGCCACCTCTAAAGATACCACTTTGATCTATGTGTGATAATTAAGAATAGCTAGCATTGCAGGGAAGAAAAAAACTCAACTGCAGTGGCTTAAATCATCAATCAGCAAAGGAGGCCCCCAGGATCAAATCTAGCCTGCCACCTATTTTGGTAAATAAAGATTTATTGGAGCATAGCCATTCTCATTCTTTTACATATTGTCTATGGCTATTTTTGTGCTATAACAACAGAATTGAGTAGTTGTGATAGAAACTATCTAGTCCATCAAGCCTAAAATATTTATTATCTGGCCCTTTACAGAAAAATAGGTTGACCCCTTTCCTTAGGGGGTTATTATTAGGCTTGTATAAAGACCTTTATACAAGAGGACGATTGGTGCAGTGGCCCCATGAAGTCATGATGGATATAGGCTCTGTCTAGTTTTCTGTTTTATCTTTCTTGGTGTATTGCCTCATGGTCACAAAATGACTACTGCATCTCCAGCATCATAATCACATTCCACGTAGGAAGAAGGGAAGAGCATAAAGAGGAAAGGGGTGGGGAGAATCAAGATCAACCGTATGAGTCACCCTTCTTATCAAGAAAGCAGTGATTTCCCCAAAGCCTTCTCAGTAGAGAAGTAGAGAAGGCTTCTCATTTCTATTTCATTGGCCAGAACCATGTTACGTCACCTTGTGCTGCACAGGCAGCTGGAAATAAACCACTGGGCTTTCTAGCTCCTCTAGTGGACAAAGGAAAGGAAGAAGAATGAAAATAAGTTTTGGGTGTCATATGAAACCATTGTCGTTTCTTTCCTGGATTACTAACCAAGTCTCTTTTTTACACCCTTACCCCTTTACAACCTATTAACCACACTAAAACCAGGGCTTTTCTTTCCAAAAATAAATCACATAACACCACTGCTTTACTCAAAAACCTCCAATAGTTCCCAATACACTTAAACTCCAAACTGTTTCAGGATCTGGCCCTGGATACTCTCCAGTCTTCTTCCTCCCTCTCCTTGATCCATTCTTACCAGTCACGCTGGCTTCCCTGCTGTTTTCAACATATAAATAGTCCTACCTCGAGGCCTCTGCTTGACACATCGCACTCCCAGATCTTCGTGTGGCTTGCTTCCTCGCTTTGTTCTGGTGTCTGATCAAATGTCACCCCCTCAGAGAGAGCTCTCCTGTCATATAAAACAGCCCCTTCTCCTCCTTACCTGCTGTATTTTTGGTCTTGGCACATGTTAGTACCTAACAGTATCATTTATCTTTACTTGCTTAGTTGAAGGTAGAATATGAGACAAGGCCTTTTTCTTTCTTTGCTATATCCTCAGAACCCGGAAGTGAGTCTTGGCACTGAGTGGGGCTAATGTTTGATAAATGAATGAGTAAATTCCTATCATGACCAGTTTATTTCTATTCCAAAAACTTGTTCTTACTGGTTTCACAAGGACACTATGATTTACTATCATTTGAGAGTCTAGAGCCTTATCTTGTTCCCATTTTTCTCTGGGTAACCCTGAGGATGTCAATCAATTTCTCAGGGTCTCAGTTCCATCATCTGAAAACCAAAGGGTGGGGAGTTGTTGCTGTCTAGGGTGGTTCTAGTATTCCTCAATTCTGTGTTCCTGAGGAATCTTTACAAAAGGACCCTCACCCATTCAGAGACTGGGCTGGGGCGGGGGAGAGGTTCCTTGCTGTTTTTATACATACTTCCTAGGCC